>NC_043008.1:54022939-54060439 GCF_006345805.1 Octopus sinensis
TCTTCATGCTCACTTTCCCTCTTTCACTTCACTGTGTCTCTTTCATTTTTCTCTCGCCCCCCTTAATTTTTCTATCCGTCTGCCTCTACCTCTGCCTCTACCTCTTTAAATTCTCTCCCCACGTGACTGGTGTTCAGCCTGGCCAGACCTTTCTTTCTTCGTTGGATTACTGTCTGTGCAACATCTGTATTCCTTCCTGTGCTTGTTAAATCCTATATCCCTGCCATAAGGCTTTACTTCCACACACGCCAGCCTAATTTAATCCGTCCTTAGTCGAAAGATACCTGTTGTTATGTCCTGTTATTTGTATTTATGCAACATTTCTCTATTTTTTCCGTCCTTGTTTTCGTATACATTCGCTGCTTTCTTCCAAGGAATGTAATGCGCTTAGCTTACTTTTTCCTTGGGACTGACCAGATTGGAGCTCGACTGAGGATAGAAAACTCTGAATGATCCCTCCTTGTATCGTGTCTGGATATTTCGTTTCCCCTTTTTTGTTTCTTGATGTTTTGCGTTTTTGTCCCATTTTTATATTATATATATATATATATATATATATATATCTTTTCTACTCTAGGCACAAGGTTCACAATTTTTGGGGAGGACCCAATTCGATTGGATCGACCCAGTATGCAACTGGTACTTAATTTATCGACCCCGAAAGGATGAAAGGCAAAGTCGACCTCAGCGCAATGTGAACTCAAGGGGCTAAACACAGAGGGGACAAACAAGGACAGACATAAGTATTAAGTCGATTACATCGACCCCAGTGCGTAACTGGTACTTAATTTATCGACCCCAAAAGGATGAAAGGCAAAGTCGACCTCAGCGCAATTTGAACTCAGAACGTGAACGCAGACGAAATACCGCTATGCATTTCGCTCGGCGTGCCAGCTTGCCATATATATATATATATTTATATATATATATATATGTGTGTGTGTGTGTGTGTGTGTGTGTGTGTGTGTGTGTGTGTGTGTGTGTGTGTGTGTTAAATTTAAATAAATGATATACAATGCAATAAATACTTTTGCATTATATATGTAATATTTGAATTAGAGACTATTCACTTTAAAGTGTTTTGTTATGCGCACGATCCCCTGGTTCATGAAAAATTGTCGTGCATGAAACAGGTCTGCTATTTATAAAACCGTTTTGTGCTTTAAGGAAACAAGCAAGTAATTCCATTTCATTGTTTTTCAGTAAGAGAGCCTCAAGGGATGTGGTCGGTCGGTTTGCAAAATTATTTGTCCAGTTTTAAGGTTATTACTTTGCTATGTTTTTTCGTGGATATTGCATAAGTGATATTTTTTGTGACTTATGGGGTAAAAATAATACTATGTTTATGTTCCAATGATTGGTGTTTATTCAGTGCTGTGTTATCCGGCATATAAGTCGACATAGTATATAATGTAAACATGTATTGTAAACATTCAAACGTCTTCACAATCTTTTCAAATCTTGTTGCATTTTATATGGACTTTTTAGTACTCTAAAGTTGTCTTGGTGTATAAATCGACTTACTCTTTTTTGGGTGTAAAATTTTGGTCTGAAAAAATCGACTTGCATGACGGAAAATACGATAAAAGAGACCCGTCGGTTTTCTAATTTTAAATATGCATTGTTCAGTTCGTGCAATTGCTCGAAGAATTTCTTATGAGGTGAGTATAACATTGATTTTAATAAGCTACATGTTGAATATAGGCAGTTTAAATTTCATGAGTTTAGTAAAATTATCAGTATATATGTTGAATGTTTTAATAATGGCAACCTAATACCATCTTAATGGCCCCCCATATGCCTTAAAATTGGAAAGGACACATTATATTATGTCTCCCTATAAAATATAATGATTTTCGACAAATCTTTCCTTTCATTTAATGTAAATTCACCATGCTGGAGACATTGTAATTATTTGTGAAATCTGTGTCAGTCGCCGTCTGGTGTCTAAATCGATATAATCGCAGTTGTCCTCTGTGTGTGTGTGTGTGCGCGTGTGTGTGTGGTGTGTGTGTGTGTGTGTGTGTGTGTGTGTGCGTGTGTGTGTGTGTGTGCGTGCGTGTGTGTGTGTGTGCATGCGTGCGTGTGTTTGTGTGTCTTTGGGGGTGGTCTTCGTTGTCTTCACTAATAAAACTTAGAAAAAGGAATTAAACGGAAATGGTGATGACGACGATGAGTGACGAAAAAAAAAAGAGGTTACAAATAAAACAACATCTAAAACATATATTTCTGCAACCTATAATTTTAAGTGCTCATCGACAAAAGGAAAAAAATTTTGTTTTCTTTTTTAAAAAAAAATTCCTAATAAATTTTCATTAAAAATTTTGACATTTATTAATAAGGGCACAACTGCGTCGCACGTTCATATTTTACAGACAAGTAGGTTGCTAAACTTAACGGAAACAACAGTAAGTGCGCTTAAATAAAGGAAGTCTTTAGAAAAGCAATTCTCAGACAGAACCTTAACGTAAATGTGAAATGTTTTCATCAGAAAAATCAATTTTCTTCAATGACAAGTTGAATCTCAGACATTTTACTCTGCTAACTGGATTGTTAACATCTGGTCTCATGTGTTTCAATGACTACCTGGGGAGAATCTGGTTGTTAGTATTCAATTTATTATCGTAAAACAAATTTACATGGAGAGTATGGAAAAAAAAATGTGTCAACATATCTCGCATGCATACACATACACACACACACATATATACATGCGTGTGTATGTAAGTGCGTGAGTGTATGCGGATGTAGTTTACTGTTCTGTTAAGGTATGATCAACTAAAAAGTACTCCATCCTGTGAGTGGTAAATATTATTTAATGTACGCTGTAAATTAGTAATTATTGGTATATATTTATATAGATTTTGAGGAGCGGAGAAGTCAATTATATCGATCCTAGTACTTGAATGATTATTATTTTATCTTCCCTGAAAGGATGGAAGGTAAAGGCAGCGGCGCAAAGACGGACGAAACGCTCCTAAATATTTGGTCCGACATGCTAATAGTTCTGCCAGCTCGCCGCCTTTATTGAAATAATAATAATAACCCTTTCTTCCGAAGGTACAAGGCCTTGAAATATGCGGGGAGAGGACTAGTCGATTATATCGACCCCAGTGTTTCACTGGTACTTACTTTATCGACCCCGAAAGGAGGAAAAGTAAAGTCGACCTCGACGGAATTTGAACTCAGAACGTAAGGATGGACGAAATGCCGCGAAGCATTTTGTCCGACGTGTTAACGATTCTGCCAGCTCCCGGAACCTCGTTGGTGGGGGTTGTGCCACCGGCAGGTGAAGAGTCACCGTCGGTGGGAATTGTGCCTCCGACGGTAGAAGTGACTACCTCGTCTCCGGAGGAAGTCGAATTATTGGTCTTCTTCCACAGAGTCGAAGAGGTGGAGAAGGTGTTGGAAAAGCACCATAAGGGAGTACCTTTAGCCACCACGCGGGATCCCGAATGGCCTCCGCAGATAGAGGTCATAACGTTGCCCCTTTTTGCGTAGGCTGGAGAAACTCAATGAGGAATATTGCTTTTGGCCGGGCGACGCCGACATGGCATCCGTTTTGTGCTTGAATGAGGCTTCCTACACTTATTTCATCCCGTTCATACTCTTAGAGGACGGTAAATGATCTATACTATATTTTTATGTCAATAAGGATTTGTGAACCTGGCATAAAACCAGAAATGTTTTAGGAGAATCAAACACTTAATTAATACATATTTGCTTTTTTTTATCCTCAGGAAGCTAAAAATATATATATATATTGGACCATAGAAGGTAAATGTTTGTAACTAATTACATCAAAGCATTTAAATGATGCTCAACCATTTCTTCCGATCTCCCATCCTGAATATTTTCATGATTCTAACGATTGTACTAAATAAACTGTTACTGTTGTTGTGGTTATTGCTTAGCAGTTAATCACTTCTGATTATGTACAGTTTCCATCGTCGTCTATGCTGTGCCTTATTTCAAACATAGTGCGTCTAGTTTTACATTATCTAACGTGCATCTTCCTTTATAAGATAGTGGCGAGTAATTTGAGAGTTTTGCTTACTATGATCGACATGTCAAGCAAGCATATAGGAGTTATTTTCCACCCCTCTCGCTCTCTCTCTCTCATTGATTCATACTGAATGAATATTTTCTGAACTATTGGTTTCTGGAAATGTATAACATTAATATTCTTTATACATTTTTGATTATCGCAATACAAAATATAACATTTCACTTCAAAGAAACTATTCTGATTCCTGCTTAAAAAAAAGTTAATTCACTTAATTTATTCAACAAAAAATATTTGAGAAATGCATGAACATCACACCATACCATTGTCAATCGTTAAAATTATTTTCTTCTTCTTGCTCTCAGGAGGATAAAATGAAGAAAATGTTTTGTAAAATTTCATTTCTTTTTCCTTTGTCTTTTGTTTTTCCCCAAGAATTTACTGACATTTTTCTTTTTCTGGTGTCTCTGTAAAGAAACAGGCAACAACAAACATAAAAGAAGCAACAACAACAACAACTACAAGAACCATCATTATCATCATCATCATCATCATCATCATGAACAACAATAAGTAACAAAATGTAAAACAAAACCAGCTAAAATATTTGATAAAACATTTAGAAAAAAATATTTTCAAAAAAGCTTCTCTTCTCAGAAATGTCATCTAAGCATAAGTTTTGTCAGAAGAATCAATAGGAACCGAAAAAGCGATACATATACATGCATATATATATATGTGTGTGTGTGTGTGTGTGCATATGCATATATGTACATATATATATATATATATATATATATATATATATATATATATATATATATATATACAGATATGTATGTGTATGTACATACAAATATATATACATATATATTATATATATATATATATATATATATATATATATATATTTATATATATACGTACACACATATATATATATATATGACATATACATACACATACACATTCATATGAACATATGAACATATACATAATTATATATACACATATATATACACGTATATATACACACATATATGTGTATGTATAGACGCATATATATGTATATAAATATACACACACGCATATATATACATGTATTTACATGTATATATATATATATACAGATATATAAATTTATATATATATGCATATGTATATATATATATATATACATGCATATGTATATGTGTACACACACAGATATTTATATATAAATATATATATATTTATATATATATATATACATATACATATAATTATGTATACATACGTGTGTCTGTATTTATCTATAACTATATATATTAAATATTATGCACATACAAACACAAACACACAGACATACATACACTCATACACAAACACATATATATCCATATATAAGGGGAGAGAGAGAGCCACAGAGAGACAGAAAGAGCGAGAGAGGAGAGAATAAAAAGAAACAAGACAAAATAATTTTCGATAACAGAATACTGTCCATGATATAAATCTTGATAAATATATATATCAAATTAATGTACATCCTTCTTCAGACATTTTCACATTTCAATTTTTCATTATATCAATCTTACGTTATTTCAAATGCTTCAATACTGAAATTTTCTGATATACGTTAAGAGTAATATAATCATGTCGTCCTTACTCTTCGTTTAACCTTTCTTACTGTTTTGCTGTTTTATTATTTTTATTTTTTAGATTGGGTTCAATCATTGGTTACTGTACTGCTATGGTGTGTGGTAACGCCTTGAAGATGTTTTTATCGACCATATTGATCTCAGTCTACTATACATTTTATCGCTCGGCATTTATCGAATCGCTAAGTTACGCTATTTTAATCCTATACTCGCTGCACAACTTTAATCAAAATCACAAACAAGGTGGGATTGCAAAGGAGTAATTCACTTTGAATTGTTACCACCTAATGCAACAATCAATGCTCAAGTCTACTGTCAGCAATTAGAGCGTTTAAATCAAGCTTTGAAAAAAATAGAGCCGCTTTAGTGAATCGAAAAGGAGTGACGTTTCATCAGGACAATGCCCGACCCCCACTGCAAAGATCACATCACAGAAGATCGAAGAGCTTGGTTTGGAAAACATTCCTCAGCCACCTTATTCTCCCGACCTTGCTCCTTCAGACTACCATTTGTTTCGTAGTTTACAGAATCATTTTGGAGATATAACTTTCGCAAGCCATGAGGAGGTCGAAACTGACATTTCAGAGTTCTTCGCTTTGAAACTAAAAGAGTTTTACATTGATGGGATTAAAAAGCTTGTAAATAGATGGAAGGAAGTCATAGATAATCAGGGAAAGTATGTTGATGATTAAATTTCAATTAAATACATTTGATCTCTAGTTTTCTTTATTCAGAATTAAGACAGAACTTATGGGATGATCTGATATATGGCAGCTTGCTTAGTAGTTGGCTTCCCATTAACATGGTCCCAGGTTCAGTACCAATGCGTGGCACCCTGATGAAGTGCCTCGTGCAGATCAAATCATTATGAGTGGATTTTGCAGACGGAAAATGAAAGAATCCCGTCGTATATGCATACACACACACATATACTAGAATTTTAAAATTTGCACGCTCAAAAGGTTTACATAATGTCATAATAAACCTTAAAAAGTATAGGACTAGCATTGTTGCTCAAAAGTATTGGAATCACTATATGTTGTACATTCTGTGGCATCTTAAAACGAAAGAGATTTATGTGTGAATTACGATGTCCCGTTAATTATTAAACAGAATTCTTAATATAAAAATTTGAAAACGTACAAAATATGATCTTTAACTTCGAATACGTAAATTCATTATAATACTCTTCATACCAAAGTATATAAGAAACATATTTCACGCAGCATGAAAATTACCATGATAATAAAAAAAAAACTGGATTTATGATATAGTCGAATCAATATAACAGCAAAAGTACGAAACCGAAATAATTATAAGATAATTCGCATTATGATACACATATTAATGGAATAGTTATGCGATTGAAGCAAATTATTACTAGATTATTTTTGATTGATTACTTGTGAATTTATAAAAATTATCATTCATTGATTGAATTATTACGTAAATATGACAGTACTTGTACACAATTGTTTTATTAAAATTGACTATACGATAATTTAACTTCATTAGTTTTTAATATAACCTAATTTCGATAAGCTAAACAAATTTCTTGTGATGAAAGGACGCCACAGAATGTACAACATATAGTTATTCCAATATTTCTGAGCAACATAGCTAATCCCATCCATTTTAAAGTTTATTCTGACAGTCTGTGATCCTTTTGAGCGTGCGCATATTTCAGTTCTATTTTCGCACTTTTTAAAGCAATATTTAAGGTAAAATATTAAGGTAATATTTTATATATGTAGCGTATTTCTCCTAATGGTGTGGCATCCTCTAATAAACGCTGACCAATTGAAATAGTGTGAGTGTCACAATATTAAAAAAATGTACGATAAAATCGATAATAATTGTCGTATATGTTTATTATCATATGGACAGATACTGAACAGCAGCTACTATATTATAAGTTGTACTATAAAGAAATGTACTTGAAAAAATATCAATAATATTAATTTTTGGAAAACCATTAGCAAAATCTAAAACGCTATACCATGCAACGAAGGGAGGCGAAAATGAGTAAGACAACATTCTCGAAGACAACTGCATGTCAGACTATTGCACATTGGTTGACTGAATTGAAAATTAACCAATAAATCTTAATCACCATGCAAACGGCCACGTCCACCTTACACTTTCTTTGTGAGACATACAGTAGACTCGACTATTACATTCTGTTGTCGGTCACTGGGTGCCTGACAGATATATTCTTTTATTTTTTCTTTTATTTGTTTCAGTCATTTGACTATGGCCATACGCACATATGTGTGTGTGTGTGTGATAGATAGATAGATAGATAGATAGATAGATAGATAGATAGATAGATAGATAGATAGATAGATAGATAGATAGATAGATAGATAGATAGATAGATAGATAGATGGAGGGAGGGAGGAATGTATAAGTACCCACACATACGTAGGCTGGCACACGTACACTCGCTCGTACGAACGCACATGCACATACACGCACACCGTCGGCTAAAAACGCAAAAAAATCCTACGCCTTTCTACACTGTTGCTTTCTAAAGGTTATCGGTTGTTTAGTCATTCAAAATATCAACAGCTGCAATGTCAGTATTTATTTCCATATCTATGACTGTACAACCGCTATATCTATACCAACCAGACCCAGTGAACCGCACACCAGACTCTGTGACTTCTCACCAACCGGGGTCGTATCACTATCCAGTAATAAGCGCTGACTTTATTAATATCTCCTTAATTGTATATACGATAGTACGTGAGCCAAACTACGTGTGTATGTGTGCTTGTATGTACGTGTATTTTGTACGAGCGAGTATACTTGCTCCAGACGACGTATATGCGGGCGTTTGTACATCCATATGTATTAACGGTTATATCTAATACTTTTTCGCTGTATTGTGTATTTGTTTATTTTTCTAAATGATATTTGTTATGGATCTTCTATGAGAAAGAAGCTGTATACCTTAATTTGCCACTTCTGTATTCAAAGACCCAGAAGAATTCTTGCTAAACAGAGTTTATTTTTACGAGATACCTATTAATATTACCTGAGGAGACACATCTACACTAGTGGATACACCTAAACCAGATATTCAGGAACCCACCCGCGGGGGATCGATGGGTCGAATCAATAGCAGTGATCAATAAAGATTCTCGTATCTTCCATCTTCCATCGCTCTCATTAATCAAATACCCAACGAACACTGAGATAGTGAACGTGCTTTACCAGCAAACTACCAGGTATATACAATACGATTCACTAACTTGTGCGTGCGTGTGTGTGTTGTGTGTGTATATTTTAGTTCAAATTATATGCATGTGCATATATACATACATTTATAACGTACATAGACACACACATACATGCATACATACATACATACATACATACATACATACATACATACATACATACATACATACATAAGCGTATAGCCTCTTCCTTGGACAAAAATCGGGGCAGTTTGACTCGTCTGAAAAAGCAGCCTAACACTGTGGAAACTCCAAAGTAGTAGGTCACTGGACTCGACTCAGTCAACTACTGTACTTCAGCTTTGTATTGAGTACTTCTTTTCCGAATCGTTACTTAACTTCAAAAATAAATATATAAAGATGCATGTGTGTGTGTGAGTGCGTGTGTGCGGCTGTTTTTATATCAAATCCTGTTTAATAGAATTAAACATTAAATTAAATGAATACTGAATACTTTTTAGCAGCTTACGTATTAATTTTTACAAGGCGTAGTTGACAGCGACTTCGAAGTAGTCAGGACTAGATAATCGTATGTGTTTTGTTTTATTATTATTTTAAAGTAAGGCGTGATTTGGAAAGTATTTTGCAAGAATTTCGAACGGCTGCGAAAAGGCTCTCTTTACTATAAGGTATTTGTGATTTCTAAAGTTGACTCAAAATAAAACATTTTGAACACAGAGCAAACCTCATTAAGTGGATCTCAGTAATATATTGATTTACTCTTCAGATTTTACTAAAAGGATTACACACATTATTAAAAATATTTCACATATCAATGATGCGTATTGATTTCTCTTATATCAGTGATGTATACTGACTGAGTCATCGATATTCTATACTGATTAGTGTAGACACGACATGGCAGAATGGTCATGAATTTCTCTTCGGAATCAATGAGATCGATAGGGTAGGCAGAAACGTGGGGAAATCTATCGGGTGTATTTTAGTTGAGATTCAAAAGGTTCCGCCTTGTCACACTATGTGTTGTACTGTAACTCCGCCAGAAAATTGAATTAACAGCAGGAATGCTCAGCTACTTACACCACTTTTGTGTTAGGCAGTTTAGTAGATCAGTTGAATGCACATGTTCGAATCCAACGGAGATTTATTTTACTGATTTGACACATACCAACAGCATGTATACTCTTAAATTAAATTAATGATCAGTTCTATATTTAAGAGATGAGGAATTATGTACGACTAGAAAAGCTCTAGGACGCATCAGTTTTGTTGTCAGGTCTCCATGGCGTATAATTGACCGAGGTCACACAGGACGCCAGTCTGTCGAGGGCTTACTCATTTACAGACGATTGAGCTGGAGCAACGTGAAATGAAGTGGTTTTTACAAGAACCTCTCGGTCAGTGAATCGAAACCACGGTCCAAAGATTGTGAGTGCAAAACACTTTCCACTAAGTTACGTATCTTCACTTTAATATATGAAACCAGTGAAGGTGCATGGCTCAGTGTTTAGAGCGTCGGGTTCACAATCATAACGTCGTGAGTTCGGTTCCCGGACCGGGCTGTGTGTTGTATTCTTGAGCAAGGCACTTTATTTCATGTTGCTCCAGTTCACTCAGCTTTAGAAATGGGTTGCGATGTCATTGGTGCTTAGCTGTACCAGCCTTTGCCTTTCTCTTGGATAATATCAGTGGCGTGGAGAGAGGAAACTGGTATTCATGGGCGACTGCCGGTCTTCCATAAACGACCTTGCCCGGACTTGTACCGCGGTGGATAACTTTCTATATGCAATACCGAAGGGGCTCTTTACCTTTTATTAATATATCATATATCAATGGTGGGTACTGATTTATCGTATGTAAAAGGTATATTCTGGTTTATCGTCTGTCAATGGTGGATATCGATTTTCATTCCAATCAATCATATTGAGAGAAAGTCTCTTCAGAACGCTCTTATCGTTACTCTTATCACCACGTTAAATATCTTTTATTCCGTCCATAAATTACAAAGGGTAAACAGTACAAATTATTAGCAAAATTAATTAGTGAAATATTTATTGAATAATTACAGGAACTTATCAAACTGAATGTATATAATCAAAGAAATTTTATGTAGCTACAACTATTCTAGCATTAGCGCGAAAATAACTGTAAACGTTCTATATAATATGTGTGAGTGTGTTAGTGTGCGTGTGTGTATGTATATATATATATATGTGTGTGTGTGTGTATATATATATATATATATATATATAGAGAGAGAGAGAGAGAGAGAGAGACAGACAGACAGACAGACAGACAGACAGACAGACTGGCAGACAGGCAAACAGGCAGACAGACAGACAGACAGACAGGCAGGCAGGCAGGCAGGCAGGCAGACAGACGGACGGACGGACGGATGGATGGATGGATAGATAGATAGATATACAGACAGATAGATAGATAGATAGATAGATAGATAGATAGATAGATAGATAGATAGATAGATAGATAGATAGATAGATAGATAGATAGATAGATAGATAGATAGATAGACCGACAGATAAATATGGCTGTCTGGAGGGAAGTTTGCTTCGTAACCATGTGGTTTCGGGTGCATTCCCGCTGCGTGGCACTTTTGGCCAATGTCTTCAACTATAATCTCGGGCTTACTAAAGTCTTGTAAGTGGATTTTGCCAGAAGGAAACTGCAAATAAGTTGAAATTGGAGAGTTTCAGAAAGCTTTGTGAAAGAAATTTAGTGAACAGGATCTCTGTCGTATGGATGTCTGCTGTTATTTGGTGATATATTCCATTCGCCATATTGTATAACCCCACTGCCACCGTCTGGTGCTTGGAAACCAAGCTAATGGTCAGCCGATAATTTCCCTTTCCTTCACTTGTCGTGGAGGCTCTTAAGAGAGCCATGAATGCTGCCTACTCTTCTCGGAATAAACCATTCCAAAAATAAAAACCATAACAGATAAGAAGTTACTTAATTTTTAGTCGCTACGAAAAATATATCGTCTAACAGTTTTATATCTTTATTGCTATTGAATCTATAGTGTGTTTGGATTCAAGAGAAATGTTCTTGCCGTTATTTTGATGTTTCTGGATAAGAAGCAGCATTAGAATTCAATGGAAATATATTTAAGGTATTTACGATTAAAAGAAATGGGTTTCTGTAATGTGTTTGTGTGAACATTTGTATGCTTCTTTTAATCATAGACAAGATAGTTAAGATAACTACAGCTAACCAATAATAGTTATTTCGTGGCGAATAGTAGGAACTCTACTTTTGTATTACCTTCTCTTTCAATGGAAATATAAATAATCATGATATGAAAGCTGATAGTAAATGCTTGGTTTATCTATTTTCGAAATGGAATATCATTTTGTAAATCAGAGTAAATACTTGCAATACTAATATGCTGCAACCTTTAAGGCGTCTGCCGTTACGTTCTGAGTTCAAATTCCGCCGAGGTCGACTTTGTCTTTCATCCTTTCGGGGTCGATAAATTAAGTACCAGTTACGCACTGGGGTCGATGTGATCGACTTAATCCCTTTGTCTGTCCTTGTTTGTCTCATCTGTGTTTAGCCCCTTGTGGGTAGTAAAGAAATAGGTATTTCGTCTGTCTTTACGTTCTGAGTTCAAATTTCGTCGAGGTCGACTTTTCCTTTCATCCTTCCGTGGTCGATAAATTAAGTTTCGTACTGGGGTCGATTTAATCGACTGTCTTCCTTCCCTAATATTTCGAGCCTCGTGCCTAGAGTAGAAACAAATTGCTTAGCGATATTTCGTATTTATGTTCTGAGTTCAAATTCCCCCGAGGGCGAATTTTGCCCTTGGTCCTTTTAGGTTCGATAAAACAAATACCAGTTGAAAACTGGGTTAGTCTAATCAACTTAGACCCTTCGTCGAAAATACTGTCCTTGTACGAAAATTTGAAATAAGGCACCGAACTGGCAGTATCGTTAGCACGCCGGGTCTTGTACCTAAATTTGAAACCAATATACGGCAAACTGCGAACTCGTAGGCTATAAAAACGGGGTGACTGATGTGAATACTCTAAGAGACGATCGCATTAATTCTTATATCCAAAAAACCTAGCTACCGAGAAATAGCGTTCGAATCACTATAATTCTTCAATTCATTTTCAGCTTTATTTCCTCGAAAAGTCCATGCAACCTCATGTTAGATTCCTTCAATGGGAATTCAATAATTTTAAATGTCTTAATCCAAAATAAATACCTCTCGGTTTACAATTTCTTTCATTACAACTTATTTGTCCAAGAATCATGCAACAGAGTCTAAATGTCTTTACGAACGTTTACCAAAAAAGTAACAAACACTGATATTATTGATTTTTAAATTCTTCTTTATTTATTTATTATTTATTTATTTCTTCCTTCATATCTTTCTGTCTTTCTTTTTTCTTTCTTTCTCTCTGTATGTCTTTCTTCCTTTCTTTCTGTCTCTCTTTTCTTTCTGTCCTAAGAATAAGCTAGTTCAAGTTTTATTCTCTAGCGATGGTCAGACAAATATCTTTATTGATTTATCGATGAATTCCGACATGCGTATAAAAGAATTCTTGTTATCTCATGAATGAGATGCAACTAGTCGATGATGATGCATCTTTATTTTCCATCTTGGTACTTTGGCATCGGTTCAAATGCGGAAATTCTATAGGGAGGGAAAGGAAATATTGTTGTTTTTTCATTTAGCTAAGTAAATGATACAATCCAAAGGTTTTGGGTAATACATCAAAATTTAAATTTTCAAACTGGAAATATTTTCTTTGTTTCCCGTAATTCCGTAATACGCTTCTGTTTATCGTCCATATAAACGGAGCCGTCTTTAATTTTTGCCTAATCCCTCCCACCTTCACCCCCAAAAATGCGGTTTATTGATATAATGGATGACAACAAAATCTCTTTAAACACTGGCAGGAACTGAGAAAAGTTTTAGGAAGATATTTTATTTCCAGTTGCGCATAAAGAGTATCTCTGATTCTAGTAGAAAGTTTCTCTATTTTTTTCCACTTGACATATACGTATTCAGAAACCATTGATAAGTACAATGTTACGTCAGCATTGACTCAAAAGCTATATCCGATTATATTTAATGTCAATTTATTGATGGGAGGCTCTTTGAAAGTATTGCAGTAACTCATACAATCAATTTCAAACAACGAAAATAACGGCTATTTGATTGTGTCCCCTCCAAGTTAAATTAATGTCAAGAGAACGTATACATAGAACAGAGGAAAATAAAAACAGATACCTAGAGATAAGAGGTTTAGTCTGCTCAAAGAAAAGTAAAAAGTTCTGCAATATGGTCCGATAATTCCGTTTGATCAAAGTACTTTGTGATAACTTATTAATAGACAAAAACCGTTGGAAAAGTACTTTGAGTATGACAACGACAAAATCTGCCTTATCTTTCGTTGCACAAGAATCGATATTAACGGTGGTTTGAAAATTACGTTTTATCAATTTATTACAACTTGTTTCACTCGAGAAATAAAATTAAAAAAAACAAGAATCGCTATCTTTATTTGGAAATGTTAATTATTGGTTTGCTTCAGTAAAGACACAAATTCAAGTTGCAGGAGAGCATTGGAATTACCCAATTGTATTGCTGGCACTTATTGTAGCAATGCTTCAGAGCTGAATACCAAAGTTAGTCTCGTGTATTCCTATTACTGTTCAGAATACGTCGTTTTGTATCTTGTTTACTAGTTTCTTTATGTGAACATAATGCTCACATAATTTATATCGAGTGTACGTTTAAGTTTATCATTAGAACAACAACAAATCTGGGAACAGTCATTTTAGTGGCATAATGGTATATATTTGCAGTTAACAGGGATGACCAAGAAGCACTTAAGCTTCATCTTGCCTATAGACTCTGGACGCATTCTATTATATGTTCAGTATACGTTTTATTCGTAGAGGCGCAATGGCTCAGTGGTTAGGGCAGCGCACTCGCGGTCGGAGAATCGCGATTTCGATTCCCAGACCGGGTGTTGTGTGTGTTTATTGAGTGAAAACACCGAAAAGCTCCACGAGGCTCCGGCAGGGGGTGGTGGCGACCCCTGTTGTACTCTTTCGCCACAACTTCTTCTCACTCTCTCTTCCTGTTTCTTGAGTAACGCTGCGATGGACTAGCGTCCCGTCCAGTTGGGGGGAAAACATACGCCACAGAAACCGGGAAACCGGGCCCATGATCCTGGCTGGGCTTGAAAAGGGCAAAAGAAGAAGATCTGTTTTATGCTATTATTATCAGACGCACAGTTCAAACATAAAATTCGATTTCCAAACAGGGTAAGATAATTTACTGATATCAATAGTAGAAACCTTATTTTCCCGAATTTCCCATAGCAAGGGATCACTGGGAAGTGACATAGAAGAACAGGTACCTTGCAATTCTGAACGGGGGAGTCACTGAATAGAGAGAAGGACTGAAAATGTTGCAGGACTGTGATTGGCCAGGACTGTTTTACTCGAAATAATCAACGTTTGAGTGCATTTACTGCCGATGGCGGCCGATGCAGAGCAGGAAGCGCGCCAACCAGTCCTGTTATATTTGGGAGAAAGAGAAGTGTGTAAAATATGGATGCGTAGGGCACAGCCGTGAATAACTGTAGCTCCATCTAAATCACACTATACTGTCTGCAAAACTGAAACTGCAGATTAAATAATAGTTCTATATATCTTTCAAGAGGTAATGTGACCATCGGTCAACGCAATCAGAATTAAAGTTTGGACTATAAAACAACAAATCTGAGAGCAACCATCTCAGTGACATACTGGTAACAGAGATGCCCAAGAAACACTTCAGCCTCCTCTTGCCAATATACTCCGGATGCATTGTCGCTGGTAATGTTTGAATAGCCGAGCTTTCGACAGTATATATGGAATTCAGTGAACTGTGCTACCGAAAGGGATCAAAGGCTCTCCCTGATCCAGAGGCTCGTAAGACTGGTATCGTAGATTCTGTAGCGTAAATGCATTTACTCGTGGGCGGGACACCGGACACCAGTTCATTGCTGGATTATTCATATTTGTTACCTGATTGGACTATAAAACAAGGAAATTTTTTTTTTCAAGAACAAAATGAATCATCCGGTCCATGGATTAAAACCACGATCTTATAATCAAGTGTGCATCGCCCTAACGACAAAGCCACGTGCCTCCACGAACTGCGTGTATTATTCACATTTACGCACACAGACACACTCACATTCATACTCATATATCTATTGATTTTTTTATTGATTTATCGATGAATTTCGACATGCGTATCGATGATTTATCGATGAATTCCGACATGCGTATAAAAGAATTCTTGTTATCTCATGAATGAAATGCGACTAGTCGATGATGATGCATCTTTATTTTCCATCTTGGTACTTTGGCATATATACAAAAATATATAAACACACACACACACATACACACACACACACACACATATATATATATGTATATGTAAGTACATATATACACATATATGTGTATGTGCGTGTGTGTGTGTATATGTATATATATATATATATATATATATATATATATATATAATATTGTATACATAAAAATAACTGATGATTTAACTGCTTTGCTTAAACGTCATATTGCAGCATAGAATATATCCTCATATTTTACCCAAGATTATGTAATAATGAAATGTAAAACATTTTGCAATTATGTAATATATATATGTCATGTATATGTGTGTGTATGTTTATGTGTGCATGTATATATGTATGTGTATGTGTACATATATTTATATAAATATATATATATGCATATATGTATATATATATATATATATATATATATATATATTATATATATATATATATATATATATATATATATATAATATATATATATATGTACATATATGTGTTATATGTATGTATGCATGTTTCAAGAAGCACTCCGTCGGTTACGACGACGGGGGTTCCGGTTGATCCGATCAACGGAACAGCCTGCTCGTGAAATTAACGTGTAAGTGGCTGAGCACTCCACAGACACGTGTACCCTTAACGTAGTTCTCGGGGATATTCAGCGTGACACAGAGAGTGACAAGGCCGGCCCTTTGAAATACAGGTACAACAGAAACAAGAAGTAAGGGTAAGTTGTGGTGAAAGAGTACAGCAGGGATCACCACCTTCCCTGCCGGAGCCTCGTGGAGCTTTTAGGTGTTTTCGCTCAATAAACACTCACAACGCCCGGTCTGGGAATCGAAACCGCGATCCTACGACCGCGAGTCTGCTGCCTTAACCACTGGGCCATTGCGCCTCCACCGTATGCATGTATGTATGTAAACACATACACAAACCTAAAAATGCATATTTGTATAAATGTGTGGCTATATAAATGCGTGTATATATAAGTGTGTGTATATATGTTCGTTTATATATGTTAATGTTATGTGTGCGTGTGCGTGTGTGTGTGTGTTTGTGTAGATATACACAAAACCACTAATTTTACTTATTAGGTATTAAATAATCTTGTAACATTGTTCCTTATATATTCACTGCAATCATGCTGTTTTCTCGATTACCGCTACTTTAGATCAAATAAAATATTTGATGGCATTCAACCATGAAAATTTCATAATGACAAGGAATACATCATATCTGACATCTTCTAGTAAATAAATAAGTAAATGAATAGACAAATAGATGAATAAAATATAGGAAAGCAATAAGAACTATGCACTAATCAATATGGTATCCATTTTAGAAGATTTGTTACTCGGAATATATTCGTCTCGTGGTTAAAAATACAAGCAAAAATTATGTTAGGGTGTTTTCATGTTTGAAAACAGAATGAAAATTAATATAGAATATGGAGTATGATGGATATTACAAAATTCTATTTATGGAAAATGCTTTTAGCTTGAATTTTTAACCACCATTTAATGAAAACAAAATTTTAATAAACATATGAACTAAAGATTGTGGTAGTTGTAAAAGGAAAATAATAGAAAACAACCTATAAAATGCTAAGAAATCTTCCAAATTTAGTGGTTTCGTTTGGTAATGCTTAAGACATCAATAGCAACAACGGAAATTGTAGTTAAAATAATTCCATGATTCAACTCAAGTTAATTATACTAATACGTGAGGCATATCCTTGTAATTCCTTTTCTCCGGTTTACGGCTGCATAAACATTTCACAGCTCACATTTCACTAACAGCTCACATTTCATCGAATAAAATCAGTGAAAGAAGGCAATCTGTTGAGAGAGCTTAGAAGTAATTTCATAAATTTCGGAAAATTTCTTTTAAATTTTGTTTCATTATTATCTAAAGGACATGCTGACTTTCACATTTAGCATTTGAAATAAATCACATTCTGCTTGTAAATTAACAATTGACGATGCCAAACACCCGCTCTGTTTTTATGATTTAGTATTATTTCACGCAGTAATTCCGAAGAGTTTCGTCTTTTGTAATCCAAAGTGTTTCTTTCCTTTTAAGCGAGGTTTACTCTCTCACTTAAAAACAAAACACAACGCACTTTCTTTTTCTTACATCAGCATAAAATTAGAATGAGTGCATATAAACTGAAAATATTTCTCCCACGTATTCATGTCCGACCGAATTATCTCCCTTAAGGCCGCTATCCAATTTGCATTCTGTATCTTACGAGGACTGCTAAAAAAGTTAAAGTGTATCATTGAGAATTAAAACAAAACAGGAATAATCTTACTATACATATTGAGATTGACTACGTATAGTATGCAGTAATTGTCAGAGCATAACATCTATAGATAACATTTAATTCTCACTGGCATAGTTGTCTTAACAGTAAACTATCTTAGAAGTGGAACGCAACATTGGAAACCAGTAGAAATACAGAAGTGGCTGTGTGGTAAGTAGCTTGCTTACCAACCACATGGTTCTGGGTTCAGTCCCGCTGCGTGAAACCTTGGGCAAGTGTCTTCTACTATAGCGTTGGGCCGACCGAATCCTTGTAAGTGAATTTGGTAGACGGAAACTGAAAAGAAGCCTGTCCTATATATGTATATATATATATATATGTGTGTGTGTGTGTGTGTCTGTGTGTCTGTGTTTGTCCCCCAACATCGCTTGACACCCGATGTTGGTGTGTTTACGTCCCCGTAACTAGCGGTTCGGCAAAAGAGACCGATGGAATAAGTACTAGGCTTACAAAGAATAAGTCCCGGGGTCGATTTGCTCGGCTAAAGGCTCCTGCATGGCCGCAGTCAAATGACTGAAACAAGTAAAAGGGTAAAGAGTATATGTGTACAGTTTTGAAGATGTCCTTCCCTGATTTACTAAGCCTACCTAAGGGAACATGATTCCAGTATCATTATTATTTTTTGTAGTCCACTGAGGTTGACTTTGCCTTTCATCCTTTCGTGGTCGATAAATTAAGTACCAGTTACGTACTGGGGTCGATCTAATCGACTGGCCCCCTTCCCAAGAATTTCGGTCCTGTGCCTAGAGTAGAAAAGGTTATTATTTTTGTCGCAAAAACATAATGTTCTAGGCATAGAGAAATGATTTTACAGACAGAACTACTAGGAAACCACGAAGCTTCATGTTTTTTCAGTTCATCTTGTTAAAACTGGTGAAATAAGACGAAGATTTTTTTCCTTCTGCGAGAATTTTGGCTTTTGAAATTAGTATGTATCTGCAGGCTGTTGATAAAGGAATGCTAGCTGTTGTAGACCGTAGTGATATTAGCTATATGTCATCAACTAATGTAGGTAATGAATAAAACCTCGTTGACAATATCTATAAATTTCCCGCCAGTGCGTTCTGCTTCCCTGTGAAGTTCCCATACATCACTATATTTTATTTACAAACGAACGAGACAACCGCAATGTTGTCAATCGACTCACAAAATAAAAACCAACCAAACTTCGTTCAAACTGTATATTACGGGCTTTAATAAAGGATTATTTGACTATGTATTTCCTCACAAGTGTGAGGGTATTCACCTTGGAACATCATTGATCATAGGTCTACTCGATCATAGACAACATGGCACCAAGTACACTTCTCGAAAATAACAACTGCACTTGTCAGACAGCATTTCAGAGCTACTGCATGTGGATATGATGGACATTGTTTAAAATCCTGAATCTGATCACTCAGTCAATTAATCAATCATCAATCAAATTGTATGACCTCTTCAGAAGAAATTTAGCCCGTTGAAGAAAGCAGAGCTGTAATTGATTAAATCTTGTTTCTAATCATTATCAAAATGCTATTTCTATGCCAATATAATGCTATGAGATTCTTTGTTGTTAAGAAGAAAAACAATTTGTAGAATCTTACCGGGTAATATTCGTTACAAATTGCACAAACTCAAGATATTTTAGGATTCAGGAGAGACCTTAGTTGATTATGTCTAGAAATTCAGGATATTAGTAGTGAAGAAATCAAACCCGACAGAACTTCATAGCCAGTAGGATCGGCAATGGGAGCTTTCTCGATCAAATCAAACTTGAGTGAGAAAAAGGATATATTATATCTAGCGGAAAAACTCATTTCATAACAATTTGATACGCTGCACATTTTCATAGTATATATATATATATATATATATATATATATATATATATATATATAGGTTTGGTGTTTGATATACGTTTCTCAGGATCAAAGAGTTCACAAGGGAAATCAACGTTAAAGTCTAAGAAAATCGCGCATGCCTACTGATTTATATAATAATGATGATATTGGGTTGCTTAATAATAAAGCTATATATATTTAGCTTACAGACCAGAGAGAGACTAAGTTCAATTCTTTGTCTTTTCATCAACAGAGGCAACCATTAATAGTTAATCAGCCATATTAAATACAAGAGATGAGGAAATAACGGTCGTGGTTTTCATGGTTGCAGAGAAAGCATTATAAATGGAATAAAGTTCCTTCAATTGAGAGTCGAAACTGAGTTAAAAAAAAATTTTACATATGATCCAGACAATGTATAACATTTTTTTTTTTGTTATATATAAAATGTCATTAAAGTATTTTATCACAAAGTGGGCAGAACTGCAAGCATGTATCTTACTATTTTCACTTCTTTCCTCTTTATTAATTTCAGTCACTGAACTGTGACTATATTAGAGACGACTTCAACGGTTTTCTGTTTTTGGTTTGTTTTATGGGACCGAAGTGTCAAGTAGATTACATAAGATCCGTGACCTAGTTGTTACATAACCTGGCTCCCGATCATGAGGTCATGGATTCGATTCCGGATCCGGGAAGCACATAATTTGCTTAATCAAGATACTTTTCTTCACATATCTCTTGTCCACTCAACCAGAAAAAAGATAAGTTCTAAGACAGACAAAGCGCAAGTCGGAGTCAAGTAAGCGCAGCAGCGTTAACGAGTCAGTGGTCCATTTCAAATCTCAGATATATAAATATGTGTGTGTATGTAAGTCTGTGTGTTTTCATGTGTGTATACTCACATATGTGTGTATGCATATGTATGTGTATATATATATATATATATATACATATATATATACATATATATATATATACATATATATATACGTGTGTGTGTGTGTGTGTGTGTGTGTGTGTGTGTGTGGAGTCGCAATGACCTAGTCGTTAGGGCAGCGGACTCGCGGTTGTAGGATCGCGGTTTCGATTCCCAGTTGTGTGTGTTTATTGAGCGAAAATACCTAAAAACCTCCACGAGGCTCCGGCAGGGGGTGGTGGCGATCCTGCTGTATTCTTTCACCACAACTTCCTCTCACTGTTGGCCTGGTCGGTCACGGTGATCACGGTGATATATATATATATATATATATATATATATATATATATATATATATATATATATATATATATATATATATATATACACACATTCATACATATATATATATACACATACATACATATATATACACATACATATATAGTATTTACATAGAATATTTGTCTTATTTTTATTTACATTCTGTAATATATTGCAGAGTAAACTCCTTTTCTCCCTCTCCCTCCCTCCCTCCCTTTCTCTCTCTTACACGCTGTCTTTCAACTTACACGCGCAACACGCGCGCAGGCACACACTCACATATTTTGCTGTAAATGCTTACGTATTTGCATGTGTAGACCTATATAATGCATTTTTACATTCGATATTTTTTTTCATATATTTCATCATTAAATAATTCATGGTTAATTTGGATAATAAAATACGTCTGTGTGATTTATGATTCTAAATTGCCAAAATAAAACCCAATGAATATCCATTTTTTCTCCCGTTTATCTTAAAGTGCAAGATGTTGATTTTTTGCCTTTTACGGCAACATGAAACAAAAAGAATTTTAGTTATTTATTTATTTAAAAGCTATTATTATATTAGATACACGTCATATATTTTGAAGTAATTAATATGAGAGTCTATCTTCGAATGATCTTTAGTTGCTTAGTTACCCATTCTTGTATATTAGCTAAAGCGAACATAAAGTGGATCGAGAGGGTTTATGGTAAATTTAGACGTTGTCTTTTTTTTCACCTTATTAATTTTCTTATTAGTATCAGTTCAAGTCTGCTTCGGGCTTACGGGATAATGCGATCGAAACTCATCCGGGTTTTCAAGGCGTTTAGGCTTAAAAATATTTCCTGAACGGGACGCCAGTCCATTGCATGTTTAACCCCAAGATATCTCTGTTACTCCTTTTCAGCTTAGCGTACTGGAGCAACGTGAAACGAAGTCTTTTGTTTAAGGAAACAACGTGTCGCCATACTGGGGCAACGTGAAACGAAGTCTTTTGTTTAAGGAAACAACGTGTCGCCATACTGGAGCAACGTGAAACGAAGTCTTTTGTTTAAGGAAACAACGTGTCGCCATACTGGAGCAACGTGAAACGAAGTCTTTTGTTTAAGGAAACAACATGTCGCCATACTGGGGCAACGTGAAACGAAGTCTTTTGTTTAAGGAAACAACGTGTCGCCATACTGGGGCAACGTGAAACGAAGTCTTTTGTTTAAGGAAACAACGTGTCGCCATACTGGGGCAACGTGAAACGAAGTCTTTTGTTTAAGGAAACAACGCGTCGCCCGGTTCGAAAATCGAACCCACGACTTAACGATCATGTTCAGCACCCGTTAACAACTAGGCTACGCGCTCTAAGAGCGTCACTTTATTTTTTAAATTCACTGACTAGCTAAGGAGTAGGGATGTGCGTGTTCACTGCACCTTCTAAATAGTCAGCTAAATTTCCCCCAAGTAACACCACCCTTTTAGAAAATGAAGAACACATTGGATTTTATATAACTAGAAAATCCTTTCCATTTCTCCCTCAGACTTCGCGCATGGTTGAAAGAAAAGTACAGACAAATGGACACAGCTGGAATGTCTGTGATTACATGTTTCCTCATAGAAAGATGTCCAGTAAATAGATGGCCTCAAATTCACTGCTACTTTAAGCCTCACTTCAATATATATATCACCCATTTCATATCGATTATATTTTTGTATCATTGGAATATATTTGAAATAATAGAATTTCTTTAGAGGAATATTCCTTTCTCGTTTAATAATCTTACACACACACACACACTCACACACACATACACACACACACACACACCACACACACACACACACACACACACACACACACACACACACACATATATATATATATATATATATATATACATATACACACAGAAACGTATGTGCGCATGTGTGTGAGCGTGTGTGTGTACGCGGGCGCGCGGGCGTGTGTGTGTATCTAATTGTGCTTGCATCTGACGCTCAATGACGAACGGTTGTGTGAGTAAGAGCTTTTCTTCGCAACTACATATATTGAGGTTCGATCCCAACGGGCAGTATCTTGGGCTGGTGCCTGCTGCTATAGCCATAACGTTGTCTGAACGCTTTCTGTAGTGCCAGAACATCACGAGTTATCTGTTTTGTCTCGTATTGTAATTATTGCACTACTTACTATAGTATATGAGCCAGCGACATTTTCGTCCCTAGAGTGATCTTTCTATCCGACAGTCTCCAACACAATACTTTGCAAATTGCGAAATAAAGCTGCACTTTTAATGGTTATCGATACTTCTGTCAAGTGACGATAAGCAGATAAAAAAAAATAATGAGTTGATGCGAAATGACAGAAGTCAAGTCCCAAGACAGAACGACTTATTAATTGCAGAGTTTATTATACTACCAGTCTAATATCAATATTCAGCGATCTTTCGACGATCTTTGATTTTTTTGTCTTTCTATTAATTCCTCGACTTACTAGTGCTTACTATGAGACAAACAAGAAAATGAAGACTAATGCAGCTTGATAGCTAACTCCTACATTAAATCAACATTCCAGTTAAGTGTTTGTTATTACCTCTTTCCTTGACAGATACGATAGATTAATAATAATGCGTTGGGAGAAAACTGCATCAATTAAATTGATAAATTCATGTCTTCCTTCAAATTATCTGTCCAAACAAATATGATTTCTTTTACTGACACGAGTTTATTCACTTAGAGAAGTTGCTAATGGGGGAGATTAAGGAAGGCGTTTAATCGATTGAATTGACCGATCCATAACATCGTTTGCATGCATTTGGTTAACCCTAGAGAGTTGACGACAGACAGAGAATAGAAACATGAACAAGTCGTTAATGGAGAAGATAAAAGGAGGGAAAGACCAAATACAGTTGTTTTACAATCTATGTCAATTCACTGGCAATATATTTTTTAAAAGAAAGTGCGATATTTAAGCTTCATAATTATGCTTGATATTATAGATTGATATTCTAACTTCATAAACTATGGACGCTGAATCCATCGTTCACAGCTGTTCTTATATTTAAACAAAAAATAATAAATTTTCTGATGTATGCGAAGCTTTGCCAATAGTCACAGTGGTGCGATTTTCATACACGTTGTCTTCGAGAGAATTTCTCTCCCAGGGCACTTTTCGCAGAGAAGGTCTTTATACGTTTAAGTGAACACGAAAATCTTAAATACGCACATATTTTAAACATTACTTCTTAGTGGGCCTCGGATTAATAAATTCCAACTTAAGAGAGCTTTTTCACGCATCACTAAATCTGTTATTTAGTTCGGAAATTTAAGAACATCAGTTCTTATCAGGCTATGAACGATGGATTCAGTGTCTGCAGCTGATGAAGTGTAACGAAACAGAAACAAGTGTCCTACTGTCCGATGACACCATTCATCGCCCAGCTGAATATTTTCCCACAAATAATTTGTAACGAAATTTCTCTCTCAAGACAGTTTCCACAACAAACGTCATTCCGTATTTGAATGAACACTAATATATTAAATATAATCGTGCACACCTATACTTTAAGTACCATTAGTATACCTGTATTTTTAAACATCGACACAAACCTCGATACAAATTTTGTTCTCAATCGAGAATGAAAATGATATTGCGACATATGCTTAAAGAAAGTATGCATTTTTATAATGAAAATTATATAATTATATAATGAATTATGTAATTAATGAATTATATGATTATTTAATTATATAATGAAAATTATATGATTATACATAATGTTGATAAAGAAGTACAGTATTACATTGGTTCTGTTATTCATTTGAATATTTTTAATTTATCTTCAATTTTATCCCTTTCGGGGCAATGAATGGCTCAAGTGTCTATAAGCTCGCTCTACATATTAGAAATAGCAAAGAAATCGCCTTCAAAGACATTCTGTCTTATCAAATGGACAGGTATTAGATATTTTCGTCTATTGGGTGTTGCAGCACGCCCAATACGACAAACACCATGTACCATTGCTAAATAACAGTAACATTCGTTCTAACCAGGACTGCCACATTATGTTGGCAAATAAACTTTACTCTAGAGTACTATTACTGAATGTTTCTCGTTGAGAGATTTAGAAATAATTTTTCTATTTATTAGATCAGTGTCTGTGTGTCACTTTAAAAATTGTAAATTTCGAATTAGAGTTTAGCAGTGCCATCTCTAGCCAAGCTAGCTGTCGAAGGGAAATAACCCAGAAACCGCGGTACGCAGATACTGCTTTGTGCTGAGAGGGGACGTTAAACTCCTTTATTGGAAAATAAGGATACGGATAGTGGGTCGTACAGTCAGCTGAAGACGATGTTTCCTGGGGCTAAATAACAGTAACATTCATCCTAACCAGGACTGCTACATTATGTTGACAAATAATCTTTACCTCTCTCTCTCTCTCTCTCTCTCTCTCTCTCTCTCTCTCTCTCCTCTCTCTCTCCCCTCTCTCCTCTCTCCTCATCTCTCCTCTCTCTCTCTCTCTCTGTCTCTGTGTGTGTGTGTGCGTGTGAAAATTTATATCAACACAAAATTTTCAAGGTAATCTAAAATGGTGAAATTCTAACAGAACATCTAAAAACACACTAACAAAAAGAAACATCAAACCAAATTTAACTTTAGACTTTCATTCAATCAAGAGCAACGTCATTGAATAACTGATTTAGTTTATGAAAATAAAATATTAAAAAATACCATACTAACTCGCTATTTTCTGACAATTTGAAATCTACATAAAGAAAAACCTACAGGAGTGGCTGTGTGGTAAGTAGCTTGCTAACCAACTACATGGTACCGGGTTCAGTCCCACTGCGCGGCATCTTGGGCAAGTGTCTTCTGCTATAGCCCCGGGCCGACCAATGCCTTGTGAGTGGATTTGGTAGACGGAAACTGAAAGAAGCCTGTCGTATCTATGTATATATATATATATATATATATATATATATATATATATATATATATATATATATATATATGTGTGTGTGTGTGTTTGTGTGTCTGTGTTTGTCCCCCTAGCATTGCTTGACAGCCGATGCAGGTGTTTACGTCCCCGTCACTTAGCGGTTCGGCAAAATAGACCGATAGAATAAGTACTGGGCTTACAAAGAATAAGCCCCGGGGTCGATTTGCTCGACTAAAGGCGGTGATCCAGCATGGCCGCAGTCAAATGACTGAAACAAGTAAAAAGAGTAAAAAGAGAGTAGTAAACAAGTATATTTACCTACTAAAATTGATGATGTCAATGCATATTTAAAGAACAAAACTGCAGACAAGAACTCTACGTTATGCTTCAAAGATAACCAAAGAATAAAAACTACAGATAATAATTCAACGTAATGCTTAATAGAAACTTACACACTTCACGTCACAATGATTGATTACCCATTTATTTATTTATTGAATATAATAAACCCTTCTATAGGAATTATATTTCATGATTATATTTCATGATAATTGAAGAATTATCATATTCAACAGCATATACAACCACCGTGGGTCTTACTGGTTAATTAAAAAATAAAAATTACAGAAAAGACAACGAAATATCTATTTATTCAATATGATAAACTCTTATATAGGAATTAACCTTATTATGTAATAAATGAAAAATATTATAATAAATACTAATATATACAATTATTGATGACTATGCTAGATAAAAAAAGAATAAAAATAACGCGTAAATACCTATTTATTTTTATATTATACTCTATTAAAGGAATTAAAATTATTATATAATAATTGAAAAATTACTATAATTAATAATATATACAATTCTTGATGATCTCGGTGGATAATTAAAAGAAAAAGAATTATAGATAAGAATTCTACATTATTCTTAATTAAAGCTTAGATACTTTACATCGCTATAACTAATTACTTACTCATTATATTAAGCACCTTAATAATAATAGACCTTATTATATAATGATTATTTAAAAGGCTACTATAATTAATAACTGAAATATTTGAATGTCTTTCTAAATTTATGGCAACATTTTACAGTTAAGTTCCCATTAAAATTCAATAAAACTAATTTAGAAGTAATTATAAAATATATTTCTTCGAGGCAAAGATCACAAGTAGAATTATCAATGTTAAACGATGGTGCATAACTAATAATGGACCACTTTAAATCATGCTTAAAATTCTTATCCTTTAAATTCCAAATGCATTTACGAAGATTAGTAGAATTACTTCTTCTATATTTAAAGGAATTAGGATGATTATAAAATCTAGGTTTCCACAAGTAGCAGAAGAACCAATATACCAATACTTACGATGTCTAGTTATTACTTCACATTGATATACTATATTCTTCTTTAAAAACTGATTTTCTAAAGGGCATCGGTTTTATCTACACAATTACACATTGATTTATTCCCTTCTAAACTGCATTCATAGTTATAGGAATTTCTATTAGCGTATGTCTGTAAAATAAGTGTTAAGGTTGAATTATAATTATCATTATTATTAGAATTAATATTAATACAATACAAAAGACTAACTATAAAAAAGAGCTTTGTTAAGTTACGTCGGAGCAGTGCGAGAAGGTAAAAAGCAAACTAAAAGATAAAAAGGAAAAGAAAACAAAACAAGCTTGCAGTTTTACTTCGTATTTCTATATTTAGGGGTTATGACCTCTTCTTCAGGACATTTTGGAAAAAGCGATCGTTGGAAAAGTCATTGCTCTTGATAAACCTCTGCCGCAAATGTTTAATGCGACTTCATTTTGTCCCTTATGCAACGCTCACAAACCAGATGTGACATTTTTTCCTCTTCATTAATAGAGTATAAGTTATATTTTCCATATCTACCATCTCTGGAGAACACGTGTATTTAGATAACCATTCTGTAATCTAATATCCTATTACCTAATACTCAGCACAAACCAGAATGGTAAGATCGGCTGAAATGGATCTGTGTCAAGGTATACTTTAATCGATGTACACAGATATGTGTATATAAGTATATATATATATATATATATATATATATATATATATATATATATATATATATATATATATATATATATATATATATATAGGCATATATGTATGTATATATATATGTATGTATAGAATCGTCCGGAGATACAAAAATATTCCCAAGTTACGAAAGTACAAAATCTAGAATCGTGAGATAATGATATAATCTACTAATTGATAAAACAATGTTTACTGAGACATAATAAATTAGGTGTAGGTGACAAAAGACAATTAAGATTTTAATTATGTATCAAGTTTTTATGACACCTAGAGTGGATACTCTGCAATACCTGTTTATCGTTAATGGGCCGCTTGTGGTTTGAGGCAACTATATTTAGCCGGAATCGAAGTTAATGGATGTTTGTGTATGTATATATATGTATGTATGTATGTATGTATGTATGTATATGTATTTGTATCTGTATATATATACACAAATACATATACATACATACATACATATATATCTGTATATATATATATATATATATATATATACAGATACAATACATATACATACATACATACATACATACATACATTAATGTATATATATATATATATATATATATATATATATACATACATACATATATATATATATATATATATACATACATATATATATATAATATATATATACATACATATATATATATATATATATATATATACATACACATATATATAATATAAATATATATATATATATATATATATATATATATATATATATATATATATATATATATTATATATATGGTTTCTAATTGTTTGTTTTTTTCACTTAGCTAATAATAGGTAATAAAATTTCTGAAACATAGGCACAACTGCATATAGAACAAGAGGAACTAGAATCTGTTCATCTTCTATTGAGGTAGATACAAAGTCATAAATATTAGAGGAGGAAGAGGAAGACCAGGTGGTGGTGAAAGAGGAAGAGGCAGTCGACGAGGAGGAGGACGATGAGGAGGAGAAAAAACGAGTGGAGACTAATTAAACGTTGTATAAAACTCAGTATTTGTCTAGCTGTTCCCAAGCTAAGAAGGGAAAGAGAGTTTAGTGGATAGATTCTCTACAAATAGCAGCCAAAGCTTCCACAAAACCATGCTCCATTGTCTTAAAAATAAATTCCAAATTGTACTTTACAGTGGCAAGAAACTCTCAAGAGAGCTGAACAGCACAACGTCTTCAGAGAAGAAACCCTTCTCAGGGAAGTGTTTCGGCCCTTAACTTCTTACATTTTCAGGGGGCGGGTCGCATTCAGGTCATCACTACAGATTGCCCTTCTGCTGACACTCTTTAGCCAATTGGATATTGCAGACTTGTGCGTTTAAACTGTTTGGAGATTTTATAGAGTTGTAACTCTTCTCAAGTTAACTCAGCTTTCAAACTTATTACACTTAAAGAAGAAATAAACGTTAGTTGTCATGGAAGCGGTGAAACGTCAACGCTATCATAATGACACACTTAGAGTTACTTCCCTTGGCATTAAAATACAAAAAATATCGCCTTCAACCGATATGGGAGTCGTTTTTGTTCGTCCCCGAAAAAAAGACCTCAATACACTACATAAGGAAAAACAAACGTGATAGTCTCTGAATGGCTAGAGAACTTCTGATCAATGGCCTATTGTGTAAGAATTGAACTTATGCCAAACAAAATCGGGAACAACTAGGTATAGGTCTTTTGCAACACTTTTACACAAGTTCTGGCAACACTGCAGGTGTGTATCAAGATTATATTAAATATCAAAAAAATAATTATACTTCGATAAAAATTCATAGCTTGTAAGTAGTCATGCGCATAAATTTAAATAGTTGTTAGCAAGAATTAAATTTTGGGGAATAGCCCTTTAAAATGAATAAATTTACAATAATTACCATTTTCTTTCGTCTTCAAGGCAGGAAACCTAAATATTCTTTACTTACTTTTCTTCTTTTCAATTTAGATCTAAATTCATTTTCTGGATGTTGCGGGTCGAAGCTTATACCACGTGACGATTTCCTTCCTGTACCTACCTTTGCTGATAGGAGAGCTCCCGGCGAACTTCTCCATGTGGAAATCGAGTTCTGAACAATAATTGCATCGTATATTTTTAAAGTAAATCAATATTTACTTGCAAAAATATGTTTTGTAATACATAGAATCGAAACACACACACACACACACACACCACATATATATATAATAATATATATATATATATATATATATATATATATATATATATATATATGTATATGCATGTGTATGTGTATGTGAGTGTGTGGGTGTGTAAGTATGCATGTTTATACTATCATATATGTAAATATATATATGTAATATATAACCGCTATAATAAGCGTAAACATATCTGTATATAAATGCCTAAACGTTTAATATATATTTATAATTAATGTTCATATATACATGCATAGATTTAAATACATAATCACTCATAATTACTCATACACGTATGCAAACGCCATACGTTTGCGTGGCAGCTTATATTCTACATGTGTGTGTGTGTTTCTCTGTGTGTGTGTGTACAGGAGAACGTGTGTGCGCGCGCGTGCGTGTGTGGTGTATATATATATATATACGTGCGCTTGTGTATGTACGTGTATATGTATATATATATATATATACATATACATATATATATATACATATATATATGTACAGATATATATGCATCAATATATATATATATATATGCGTGTTTGTGAGTGTTTGTGTGTGTACGTGTGTATGTTGCATTTATTTATATAAGTATATATGAATAATATGTGTAAACAAAGGTATATATATATATAAATGCCGTCTCAGTGGTTATAGGCACATCCGTATCCGTGTATACATATACACATGTATATATCCATAAGTATGTACACATATAAATATAACACACATGTATATATCCATAAGTGTAACTATATATCTACAAATATATATATATATATATATATATATATATATATATATATATATATATATATATATTATATATATATATATGTATGTATATATATATATATATATATATAATATATATATATCGTGTCGTAATGGCTGTAGATAAACATCAACTTAAAAGTTAATGAAAATGTATTTTGTGTTCGTTTTTAATTTATGGTCTGCCGTGTCAAGTTAATGAAAAATAAAAATCTATGAATATAAACGTTAATAAAACTTACTTTCAGATATTGAATTTTTCTCCATACCTCCACATATGTATACACACACACAAACACATACACAAAATCACACACGCACACACACAAATACACACGCACGCACACGCATATACACACATGTACTTACATTACAGCTTAATTTCTTTTAAATGGTACTTACAGCGGTATTTTCATTTTCATATCGACTAAGAACGAATAGAGTCTCCGTTGCTATTTTTGAGACGTTATATTGCATGACCTCCAACTATCCCACCTCCCTCGCGGCCATTGCCGTCGTCACCACCAAATTTTGCTATTGGTAGTTTCTCATACTTACAGTTCCTTATGTAATGTAAAATATATAATACCATATTGCGTATTAGGAGCTGTTTTCATATTTCGTTATAAATTTCATCCTTTAATGTATATTCTCTTTGTTTTTTGCTTTTATTTGGTGGGGGTCTTTTTCTTAGACATTTGTAATGTCTAGAATCCCCACCTGAGACGTATGAACGTTCTTTTTACTTTCGTTTTCTCTAAAGTACAGGATCACTTGACAAAGAAATAATATATATACGCGCATAGAGACAGATACACACAGATAGCTAGCTAGCTAGCTAGATAGATAGATAGATAGATAGATAGATAGATAGATAGATAGATAGATAGATAGATAGATAGATAGATAGATAGATAGATGAATAGATGAATAGATAGATAGAGATAGATAGATAGATAGATAGATAGATAGATAGATAGATAGATAGATAGATAGATAGATAGATAGATAGATAGACAGACAGACAAATAGACCGACAGGCACACTGATACATACATACATACATACACACATACATACACACACACACACACATACATACATACATACATACATACATACATACATACATACATACATACATACATACATACATATCGCTTATCTTTTACGTGTTTCAGACATTCTGTTGCGGCCATTCTGATATACTACCATTCTGATATACTAAGACAGAGGCAGATGAGGGAACAACAGACAAGATGGGTTAATTTGAGCTCAGGAAAAATGAAGAAGTCTCTGACGTTTCGATCCTATGCTCTTCGACAGAAAATTGTTACTAAATCAAACAAGACTAGCAAAAGAAGACATGAAGTTGAAAATGCATATGGCGTAGTGGTTAAGAGCGCGGGCTACTAACCCTAAGATTCCGAGTTCGATTCCAGGCAGAGACCTGAATGTTAATAATAATAATAATAATAATAATAATAATAATAATAATAAGAAGAAGAAGAAGAAGAAGAAGAAGAAGAAGAAGAAGAAGAGAAGAAGAAGAAGAAGAGAAGAAGAAGAAGAAGAAGAAGAAGAAGAAGAAGAGAAGAAGAAGAAGACGAAGAAAGAAGAGAAGAAGAAGAAGAAGAAGAAGAAACAACATCAAAAAATACCTTAGGAATGAAAACCCAGGTTCGAAATTTCCCCAAGACACCTGATGAAGGCTGGAGAGTATATCGGCCGAAACTTTGTGTTAACAACAAACAAGACAAGGACAAATACCCGTCAATTGTAAATAATGTAAATTCTACTTAGTTTTAATAATATTTTCTGTCCATTTTCAACTTCATTCCTAACGTGAGTGTGTGTGTGTGTACGTGTGTGTGCGTGCGCAACGAAATCAGACGAAATATCTTAAATTATATTGTTCTAAAGATAATGTTGAAGACATTTGTAGTATAGTCATAGAGTGAAAGTAATTTTGTCGAGAAATAGAGAGGACCAATGATAGTAGTCTCACGTAGTCCGAGAAAGACGGTTCTGCAATTTCTTGCTGAACCTGCAAGCCGGCATGCACACACACGCACACAACAAGGTCTGAAGCAGACAAACGCGGTCTCCGTAACGGACTAAGTCGAAAGTCATTGAAAAGTTTGCAAGTAACAACGAAAGAGGTTTGACAAAAACAAGACAAATGACTTGCTGTTTAACCAAATTAAACAAACAATTGATTAGTTAGTTGGATATTTAACCAATTGACTAATATTAAAAGAGTTTATTTCAACACACGAATTAACATAATGAATCTTGCAAACCAGATACAAAAACGACTCTGCACAAACTATCTATTATCTGGTTTATTATCTAACATGTAATGTGCCATACATTAGCTCTCTTCCTCCGTCAAATCGACGTTGCTTGAACCGGTGAACGGCTTGCCACACGTCAGATATCGCAGTGATCGTAAAAACAACATGAGATGAAGTGTTTTGCTCAAGAACACAGTGCACCACCCTGTCCAGGAATTGAACCCACGATCTTGCAATCGTTAGTGCGACTCCTTAATCACTAAGTCATTCACCTTTACATGATGACCAATACCGTATGTTATATGCCATGAAGGATATGAATTTAACATTTAACATTGCATCAAATTCACCAAACGAAACCCCTATGCTGCTAAGAAATTAAAGATTCATGAAATCCTGTTTAAACGGAGTTAAATACTGAAAATTGGGCATTACTGTGCTGCCTCAAAACATTGTAGAACGAAATGTTCCTCCTGCAATCACAAAACACTGGAAAATTCAAGGATTAAATTCACAATTTGTGGCTGTATTATGTAAGTTTTGCCAAGATATCTCAATATTCACAATGTTGAGTCAGCATTTAAAAAAGTCCGCTTATATCTGTCATTCAAACATTCACGATTTCAAGGGTATCGACTTTGTTGTAGTGTTATATAATCATCATGACTACAGAACCATTAGTAGTAGTAGTAGTCGTAGTAGTAGTAGTAGTAGTAGTAGTAGTAGTAGTAGTAGTAGTAGTAGTAGTAGTAGTAGTAGTAGCGGCAGCAGCAGCAGTAACAGTAGTAGTAGTAGTAGTAGTAGTAGTAGTAGTAAGAAGAAGAAGAAGAAGAAGGAGAAGAAGAAGAAGAAGAAGAGGAGGAGGGGGAGGGGGGGAGGAGGAGGGAGGAGGAGGAGGGGGAGGAGGAGGAGGAGGAGGACAAGAAGAAGAAGAGGTGGACGTGAGAGAGAGAGAGGGGAGAAACAGAGCAGCAGAAAGGGAGATCATAACTGAATGTTGAACAAGCGTTTGTAAAAATGTCGGTGATTGAAGACTTGCCAATCACTTTGGCGGACGTAACACTCTGGCTATTATCTGACATGTAAGATCGTGTGATTTATACCATAGATCTAAAATTTCATGCGCATAATAACTATGTAGATATTAAAGATAGTGGAGTGACAGAATCGTTAGAGCGTCGAACAAACCGCTTTGTGCGTATTTAGTTACAGTTCTTTGCATTCAGAGTTCATGCACCATTGAGGTCCGCTTATATCATTGTGGTTATGCAAATCGGTCTAACTTATTTAGGAAAGTCATGATATATATCGACATAAATATCTGTTGACCATAAATCTCTCTTTCCCCAGTAATACAAAGTAGGGTGCCCAGTCACAGATAAAGGTCGTAGTCAGCCCACCCCTACTTTTTCTCTGTCCACAGAGAGACCAAAAGTTATTTGTTTACATTTGTCCACAGTTATTAGATAATACATCAGAGCGAGGCTTGAAATTTGCAAAGTTTTTCATCCGACATTCCTTTCTATATATTTCGCTTTGTGCAACAAACTTTGTTTAGTGACTCATTAAGTGTGTATATATATGTGTGTGTGTGTGTACGTGCGCGCGTGTGTGTGTATGTGCATTCTCATGTATGTATGTATTTACATAGTTCTCCTTCCTGTCCCTCACTATACATACATACAAGCATATATATATACATATACATATACATATACATATATATATATATATATATATATATATATACTATACATATATATATATACACATATATTATGTATTATATATATATATATATGTATATATACACATATATATGTATATATATATATATATGTTATAATATATATATATATATAATATATATATATATATATATATATATGTATGTATATATGTATATATATATATATATATATAATATATATATTATATATATATATATATATATATATACATACACATATATATATAATAATATATATATATATATATATGTGTGTGTGTATATATGTATAATATATATTAACCTGTAAGTAGCAACTATTTTATTGTCAATAATTTTTCTTTCTTTCATTTGATTGAGTAAGTATCATGATGTCGGTTTTTCAATCACCAATATTACTTAATCAATTCAGCCATTGGAACGAGAACCAATACAATACTGTCCTTCAGGCATCGTTTCATGATAATCGATATTCTTTCCTGTTTTACTTTTGATTCAGCAATATATTTCGATCAGTCTCCTAGAGAATATTTCAATCGGTTAAAAGGTAATTAATATTTATACGCTTCGAATAGCACACTAGTAACGTTAGCTTCTCTGCCGTTTCCAAAACATTTAAATATATGAATAAAAATTATATATTTTATATTTCATTGAGGTAAACAGACATATTTAGACGTGTGTGAGTATATTTTTTTCCTTTGGTGTATCTCTAGAAGTTGTGTTCTACTTCTGTTGATCTCATCAAAATGGCGGCTCTAATTCTAATTGAAAGAAGTCTTCTTACACACTTCCTTTCATGTCCATCAATCCTAGTGATCCCTTTCCGTTTGAACCTTTAGTTTTTTCCCTAACATAATACTCTTTTCTACTCCACATGACCTCATTACCTAACGAGAAATTTTTCATCTTTCTTTGACAATCAGTGGCTTAGTTTGATTCACTATTGATCTTCTTTCTGTCCGCGATATTCTCAATAATCTTTTCCAGCACCATATTTCAAATTCATCAATTTCTCTTCTTTCTTGTTTGTTAATCGCCTAGCTTTCGCATCCGCGCATCATTATTGGATATACCATTGATTTTTAACAATTTCGTCTTTGTTCTTTTTGATACTCCTTTATATTTCATGATGTTCTGTAGTCCCATTATGATACCCTTTCCATGAGCTGTCCCTATGTAATTTTATCTGAGCATATTTCATTTCTTTCAGCTTTCAATCCCACAATCCATAAAGAAACGAAATTCATACACTATTTTCACTATCTTCCCTCTAATCTTAAATTACCTTTAATTTGAAATTGCCATAACAGCTTGATAACAGCAGGAAGAAAAAACTATCCAACAAGAAACGTGAGAATGTGACACTTGACTTGAAATAAATGTTGGTTGTCGACTCGCTATTTCGTGTAACCATCATTTGCTCTAAAATTACAGAGGTAATTCATCCCTTTCATAGAGTCGTACGTCGATGAAATCATACAACAGTTTAACAATAACGAGGCCACCTCTAAGACACTGTTGGCTCGTCAACAAGCGGCGCAGTTGCGTAATTTTTGAAGAATCGGGACTGCTCCGACCTATTCTACACTTTCTCTCTGCCGTGAAGAACGAAGGGAATGAGGAAGCAGTTGTAATGCTACAGAAATGAGTGAAACCGAAAACACTGGATTGTGAGGTCTGAAACTAGAGATTTGACGTAGGCTCGAAACAGAAATAGCCCCGCGGTACAAAAAGAATCAACACATTTTATAATGAAAAGCGTTTGCGGGGCACGGGTAGAAACCTTGAAACTAACAAAGAACAAAGCTGACTAGAGGTCACAAACAAAGCAAATTCCAAACGAGAATATCCTTTTCCTATATTGCATTTTTTCGTACAAATTTAAAATATACACATCATTGGA
>NC_043008.1:54062939-54075439 GCF_006345805.1 Octopus sinensis
CGAAAGCATGTAATTACCAAGTGACCTTATTAACTACAAAACTAGGCCTGCGCCTGTGGAAATATTTTTGATAATAAATTGTATCGTTGCTACGCTTACTATGTATGAAGTTCGGTAACTAAAAAATATGACGAGGTAAATAACCTACAGACTGCAATTGCTTGCCACAATAACTCAGTGAATTAACGATTTACAGACATGTTAATTCTAAACGATTTAGAAAGCCAAATAGAAAAATAAAAGATTTAACGCTTGTCAAGGAGAAATCATTTGTTATTAGCCGAAATGAAGAAATTTTGAAAAAACATTTTTTTTTTCTTTCTTGTTAAAAAATTATTATGAATAACATACTGTGACGGAATAAAAAGATACACGTTTCGTGATGAAGCTGAATGTGAACTTACTGAAAAAGCGAAATAACTAGATCGAGCCAATCTACTTTCTATATCACTCAGTAATTCTATCTCGAGTCCAAGGATTCATAGAACCGGTTGCCTGGTTGTTATGACGTATAAGTGACCGAGACTAGAATTCCTTCTGATAATAAAACTAGGATGTTACAGGGTTAATTATGTACAGCTGAGTTAACTGGAGCAACGTGAAATGAAGTATTTTGCTTAAGATCACAACATGATCCGGAAATCGAAACTACGATACTGCGGCAAGTAAACGCAACGCCCTCACCACTATGCCACACATTCTGTATTCTGCATTACTAATGTTTGATTTTAAAGTATGCAATAAAATCCTTTAAAAGTGGATCTGCTTTTAAAGGATTATCATCAACTATTTAAATCGATCAGTCATTTAGTACTGTTCTTTTGAACCGAATTAAAAATTAGATTACAGAACACGTGTATGCTGTATGTTGCCGTTTTAATACCCGAAACTTTTGATGTAAATTGTTTCTCTCAAAACTCATCTGTTATGCACGCTGGTGAACCTGGATTTAATGATGTTTCTGATTATAGAAGTACTCAGGGTATTTGGCATTTAGCTTTAAAGAATCTCTGAGAGTTAGATTATTTTAGAAAAATTTATTGCTTAAAGGTTTGATAGCGCTGTTGTTATAGCAAACAAACTTAATGGCATTCATGTAAAATTTAGAGACTAACATAGTAAATTTTACTCAACTGTTATTTTAAAACTGGAATCCCGTCGGTTACGACGACGATGGCTCCAGTTGAACCAATCAACAGAACTGCCTACTCGTGAAATTAACTTGCAAGTGGCTGAGCACTCCACAGACATGCGTACCCTTAACGCAGTTCTGGGGGAGATTCAGCGTGACACAGAATGTAACAAGACTGACCCTTTGAAATACAATACAGGTACAACTCTCTTTTGCCAGTTGAGTGGACTGGAGCAACGTGAAATAAAGTGTCTTGCTCAAGGACACAAGGCGCGACTGGTTTTCGGGTGCGTCAAAAGCGGAAGAACTTCCCTGGGAGACGACGATGAGTAAACTGGAAGACCTGTCACGAGAATCACTCCTGGAAATGAGGAGAAAAATCATCAGTTTGTGCATGGGGATCACCGGACGACAATCAATGACATTGCTGATGCTGTTGGCCTGTCACCGTATGGATCCGTGCAGGCAATTCTAATATCTGAATTGAACATGCGACGTGTCTTTGCCAAGTTTGTCCCCCACCTGCTGACCGCTGAGCAAGAAGAACATTGTGTCGAAGTCTGTCGAGATTTCCGTCAGCGTGTCGCTGATGACACATCTTTCATGTCGAGGATCATCACTGGTGACGAGAGTTGGGTCTACGGGTTCGATCCTGAGACGAAGCAACAGTCATCACAACGAGAAAGCCCTTCATCTCCACGATAGAGCCGCAGCTCAATCAAGGGCATACTCATGTTTTTTTTTCAACATATGTGATGTTGTGCATCTAGTATTCGTTCCCCAGAGCCAGGCTGTTAATCAAGAGGTTTTACTGCGACATTTTGAAGCGTTCGGGGGAGAGCATTCGGCGAAGACGACCGGATCTGTGGAGCGCAAAAAATTGGATTCTTCACAACGACAATACACCCTGTCACCTAGCTTTCTCACTCGTGAGTTTCTTGCCAAAAATAACGTGGCATCGCTTCCGCAACCGCCCTATTTGCCCTTCATTGCTTTCTCATTTGTCCGACATTGAGCAATTTACTTGGATATTGCAAACATCTGATCGATTAGATACATTCTTCCGTGCTTATGAAACACTTCATAATAGCAATGGGAGTCATTTATGTCTGCGGACTTTTATCTTTTTCCCAAGATGAAAATGCATCTGAAAGGTCGCCGTTTTAGCACTGTTGTCAGGATCAAGAGCGAATCGCAGAAGGTCCGCGATTCATTCACGGAAAATGACTTCCAGGCTGGATTCCAAAAGTAGCAAGAACGCCGGGACCGGTGTATTGCCGTGCAAGGGGTCTATTTCGAAGGAGGTGGAATCAAAACTTAGGTGCATAAGTTATTTTTTCATTAAACATAACTAGTCCGGGAACTGTTTCACACCACATCGTATTTACGCAATAAAACTTTCACCTATAAACGTTTCTAGCGTTAATAACTAAAAGTTTTAATCCTTTTGTTACCGTATTTGATATGTACAGCTTTTGTTTCAATGAATTTTGAAAATAATAAAGAAATAGCGATCATTATTAAGTTGATGCTCCGAAGGAATTTACAGAAAATAATTAATGAAAGCTTTAATTGAAATAGCTTTAAAACTGAAACTTTCCCTCATAGAACCAGGGGCAGTCTTAGTTGGATTGATACCAAAAAAGGACAAATTAAATGAAAATGTTTAAATACGAAAAGGAATTTGAGCCTCCGGTATACGCAGTTAAGATAGTATCTAATTAAAATAGCCAACTGTGTGTGTGTGTGTGTGTGTGTGGTGTGTGTGTGTGTGTGTGTGCGTGTGTGTGTGTGTTTATCATACTTAATGTATAATCGACAGTGCGTATACATTGAATATGAAACATAGATGGCTATTTTAATGAAATACTGCCTCGATTGCATACACCGGATTTTTATTCAGCCAGGCAGAAATTAACAACGCTGATCAATGATTTATTCACTTTTTCTGATAATAACGACGACGAATTTTCTTCCGAACACGTAGTTGGCTGCGAGTACGCACCACCAAGAAGTCCCAAGGAAGCCCTAAATCCATCTGGTGCTCTTGCTGGCCGCTGCTGGAACGAATCTTCGTCCTTCCCTTTGATACTTACTATATTTTTAACTCAGTACTTTCATCAGATGTTATCTCAGGATAATTACTGCAATGAATTTATCGACAGTGAGTATACATCAAGTATGATACATGGACTTATTTTATTCATATCCTGTAACTGTTTCTATATAATATAATAGAGGTAAGGTGACGGATCCTCAATAAATTGCAACTTCCCCCATGAAACCTTAGGCTGAACTATTCAACACGTCAACAGATTTCTCTCGTCTATACCTAAATAAATACAAAAGTATCAGTAAATATTGTTTTGTTTTCTCCGTATAATTATTTCTAATTATACTTTTAAAGCTTCCTGTATCAACAATAATTTAACTTCCGATGAGCAGAGGCCATTGTATTGGATTCAAATTTTAGCACAAGGCCAGTAATTTCGGAGGAGATGGAAAATTAATTAAATCGACCCCCAGCGCTCAACTTGTACTTATTTTATTGAACACGGAAGGCAAGGTCAACCCCGGCGGAATTTGAACTCAGAATGTAAAGATGGACGAAATGCCGCTAAACATTTTGCCTGGAATGTTATCGATTTTGCCAGATGTCATTATATTAGCGCTAGAACAAACAGAGAAGACAGTATGCCTGTGTCCAGAAGCTGAAGTGTACCCGTTAGTGATAGAATGTCAATGAGCCAGCCCTTCTCTGGATGCAATCCACAATGACAGTGTGAAAAGCAACAGCAGTGTCCCAGATGTAGACACAGCACTCTATTGTGAGCCTAATCGCAGCCTAGTAGGGTGCCCAAAAATGATGGGAAGAAAAAATATCTTCTGACTGGCATTTTTAATAAAATCAGCATTAAATTTGTTAAACACTAGCTTTACTAATACTCCAAGTTTGCATTTTTATCATCTTCCCTTTAAATATAGTAGCACTAATTTAAATATTGCTTCTGTTTTGTTTTTGATCATACGCGCTTCAAACATACTAACTCTCAGTTAACTATTCTCTCTAGTTAGATTTTTAATGTTCCAAGCATTAAAGGTGTAAAGACTAACTATTATTTTTTCTAGTTTGCTTTTTAGTGCGCTAAGCATTAAATATTTTAACACGAAATTAACTAAATCAATCCTAAATTTTAAAATAAACCAGAGACTGAGAAAACTAGTAGTGGTCTGTGTTGATAAAAAAATAATTTAGAAAATTAGTATTCCGAAGAGAGTAGAGAACTCTGTGGTCGGAAAGATAACTAAATTTACAAATTTTACTAAATCAATATTAACTTACATGAAATCAATAACTACTTCATTGAATTCTTAGACATATTTCAAACGGCTTTGTTAAATATTAGTCAAGGAATCTTCAAGTTTCTGGAACGTTCTCTCGATATTTATTTAATTTTGGAGTGCAAACACAATAGTATGATTAAGAGCTTCGTTTCGCTATTGCGTTGTTCCGGGTTTTGACTCCACTTTGCAGCACATTGGGCAAGTGTCCACTGCAATAACCTCGAATCAAGCAAACGTCTTTTGAGCGTTCTTTCGGTAGACTTAAACTATTTGATATCCTGTCGGATATATACATACATGCATACATACATACATACATACATACATACATACATACATACATACATATACATATATATATATATATATATATATATATATATATATATATATATAATATATATATATATAGCAGGAGTGGCTGTGTGGTAAGTTGGTTGCTAACCAACCACATGGTTCCGGGTTCAGTCCCACTGCGTGGCACCTCGGGCAAGTGTCTTCTGCTAAAAGCTCCACGAGGCTACGGCAGGGGGTGGTGGCGATCCCTGCTGTACTCTTTCGCCACAACTTTCTCTCACTCTTTCTTCTGTTGGCCTGCTCGCTTAGCCAGCGGGGTGGTGCCATTTGAAGGCTAAAACAGCATATACATACATGCATACATACATATATATACATACATAAACACACACAAACCCACATATATATATATATATATATACATATATAAACGTACTTGGAAATGGATGCGTGGCGTTCAATTAAATGATAAATAGTAAATGATATACAGTATATATATACATACATGTATGGGTAAAGGATTTCACCAACGGTTCAATCATGAAATGCGTAAGCAAACGAGTTAAATACGTAAACAACGAAGGAAAAATGGAAAACAGGACAAGTAAACACAGAGAAAGGACCCTTTAGCAGTTGTCGGCTGTCTATCTGCTCCTCGTTTCGAGTATTCAACGACAATATGAGTCTTCAAAGACAGTTTCTCACATGTGTGTGTGTGTGTGTGTGTGTGTGTGTGTGTGTGTGTGTGTGTGCAATCATATCGGCATGGGTTAGCCAAACAAATTTAGTGCGCGGAATAAAGGTATTTTTGTCAAGTTAGTTACATTTATGCATATATCAGCGTCACTTTGCCCGCTGTCCCTTGTCGAGATGTCTAATATAAGGACAAAACTAATTTTTCGAATTGATATAATAGACTGAAATTCTTCAGTCTAATACCTGAAATTAATTAAGTAATATAGAATATTTTGCCTGACCTGCACCGATTCTCATATTTGAAAAATAACTTTAAAACTAAATTCTCCAATATATAAATGTCAATAGCAAATGACCATTCCAAATAAGTATCGGGAAGGTTTTGAGTAGAGTAGAAACATTATTTTTCGCCATTTTCAAGTCTAGGCAGGTTCATGGGCCCGGTTTCCCGGTTTCTGTGGCGTATGTGTTCCCCCCAGCTGGACGGGACGCCAGTACATCACAGCGTTACTCAAAAAACAGGAAGAGAGAGTGAGAGAAAGCTGAGGCGAAAGAGTACAACAGAGGTCGCCACCACCCCCTGCCAGATCCTCGTGGAGCCTTTAGGTGTTTTCGCTCAATAAACACACACAGCGCCCTGGCTGGGAATCGAAACGGCGATCCTCCGACCGCGAGTCCGCTGCCTTAACCGCTGGGCCATTGCGCCTCCACAGAGTAGAAACATAAAACTAGATTAATGCATTTATTTAGAGTGATGAAGAATGTTCCTTGTGGTATTTAGCCACAGCACTTTACAATCTAAGGTCCAACCACACTAGTTGCAATAAGATAAAATGTTAGTCAAATATGGTTCGATATAATTAATATTCATTTTTTTCTTTATGTGGCTTTGTTACAATGTTAGAAAACAGTATTAGATTAAAACACTGAGACCTAAGAAAATTTCGGATCGTTAGACACACAGACAGTTATGCTCCCACATGTCACTGCGAATGTTGCTGTCGCTTGTGACATTGAGCCTCAAGTCAGCTCTTTTGGAGCAGACATATAATCAAAAGACTTCCATAGAGTTTTTTTAGAGATTTGCCTCTAATTTATACCAGGCTGGCTTGCGCTTTTATGTGTAGATTAATAACAAGAAATGTAGTATTAGTATTGACGCCTTCTTGAAGGTACCCGATATTTGCATTCTAAAGCAATTCGATTTTGCAAAACTAACAATTGGAAATCTCTAAATGGCAATCTACTGTAGCATTATCTCAGATTCATTTTTGCAGACATATCTTTGATATATTTCATATCCCGGCAACAAAAGTATCAATAATTACATTAAATCTTTGTAGTCATAATCCTTATTTAACCAATGAAAATGCTCCGTAAAAATCAGCTACGTGTATCATTTCAAATATGTTCCAGTGGAAATCGTGACTATTTATGTAAATCGCTACTATCCATGCAGACACTGAATGAATAGCAATTTTTGGAATGAATCCTTAAATAATTGGTGTCATCACTATTTTAGCCTCTCTAAATTAATTGCTTTATCTAGACTCCTGAAAACTCCTTTTTTCAATGGAATCCATTTTGATTATTTTTTCTACATTTTAGTTAATAATTCATACTTGAGTCACATTTACAAATACTATATTTATTTCAGTTTGTTCTTTTTGTTACACTAAACATAAAAAAAAAACACTTGTGTTCTTCAAAGTCGACTACATCGAATGATATTTTCTGCTGACACGTTCGGCTTATTTTTTATAAATACATTTGGCGTCAAGCATTAATAAAAACATTAACTATGTCTATATACACAAGGTCTTTTGTAAATATGAAACTGAATAGCTAATGATTCATATTTTTTTCTTAAATATGAATTAAGAGAAAGTGCTGCAGCAACTTTTTACATTCACAACAAAATGAAGTTTTTTTTTTTTTTACATCAAGTATTCACAAGTTAAATACTATTCTCTTTGAAATAAAATATTTTTCAACAAATTCATCATTTTTGCTTTTTGTTTGCGATATAATTTCTTATTTATTTTAATATATTCTGTCAGAGACTGTCGCCTAAAAGTTAAAATATATGCATATTAGAAAAGAGTAAAGGAAAGGAAAAATCTGTGATCACCACAAAGAATAAAATGATATCAAGTTAATAGTCATTTATTCTATTCACGTAGTACATGAGATGTTTCACATGTATGAACCACTGTAGCTGCGATAGCTGTGTGCGTATTTCTGGGTGCATGGCGTCTTTAACAGCGTATATGTGTGCATATTATATAGTAGCTTGTGTGTACATAAGTCTTTGAGCGTAAATATTTGTGTATGAAAAATGGTAGCTTAAAAAATACGATACGACGTTTAAAACAAAGTAATGTTTCTTTGACGTGAGTTAAATTTCATGGCATGTATTTGTCTGCTATCTGCCCCTTCCAAATAATGAGCTCGTTCGGTAATTATATGCAGCTCTATTATATAAATCATTGTTTAACTGCAACAGAATGTTATTTTCAATGTTCATTCCTATTATCTGCTTCTTTACAGATCTGTCACTTTAGGCTTGATCTCATCCACATTTTCAGTATGTTTAAGTATTTGATAGATTGTTTATGCCTGAAGCAAAAGTAAGACAATAGCTAATTTAGTGATAGAATATTTAATACTGCTAAATAGCTTTTGTTCCTTGAAGCTACCTGGGCTCATACTATCTTTACTAAAGCATTCTCGACTCACCCGTCTTTTGTTCTGCCATTTCTCCTTGGCTCTCCTCTCATTTCTACATCCAGTACATCCTTCTTCCTTCCTCGAACGACTGCCTTTTAGAACTCTCTCCCTGGCGCATGTCCTCCTCGCTGGTGTGGACTTGCAAAGGTTCAAGATAAACATTAGATCATAAATCTCAGCAATCTCAGAGGACCTGCGAATGCCATGGACTCTGGCCTTTCTTTATGACCTTCTAAGAAAGAGAGACATGAAAATTTAAATAAGCATCTTAAACATTAATGTGGTGAGAAAAATAAGATATTGATTGATATTATTGATATTATTTTAATTACATTATCAAGTAAGGATCACAACTCAGGGTGTGTTTCAAGTTTATTAAATCTCATCTGCGAAACATAGACTTCCAAGCTGTTATCGAAGTAGTGATGAAGAAATCACTAAATAGATGTGTGACATGTGTGGCTGTGTGGAAGCGCAGGCGTGGCTGTGTGATAAGAAGCTTACTTCCTAACCACGTGGTTCCGGATTCAATCCCAATGCGTGGCACCTTAGGGTACTTGTCTCCTACTATAGCCTCGGGTCAGCCAAAGCCTTGTGAGTAGATTTGGTAGACGGAAACTGGAAGAAGCCTGTCGTGTATATATATTTGTGTGTGTGTGTGTGTGTGTGTCTGTGTGTGTCTTTGTGCCTGTTCCCCAGCACCGTTTCACAACCGGTGTTGGTGTGTTTACGTCTCCATAACTTAACCGTTCGGCAAAAGACACCGATAGAATAAGTATCAGGCTTGGCAAAAAAATTAAGTACTAAGATCGACTCATTCGACTAAAAATTCATCAAGGCGGTGATCTAGCATGACCACAATCTAATGACTGAAATAAAAGTTAAAAGATAATATTGTCCACGTTTTAATGTAGTAAAGTAGCATATCTATTAAAAGTAGATTACTCAGAGACGCCATCTGTATTAAAACAATAGTTAAATTATAGTTAATTTGTTCAATGTTACTGAGCATTTAAAGCTAACTGGAAATATTTATGTGGTGAGGAAAAGAATCTATGATTTACCTACACATACAATCCCAATCGTTCTCATTACGCTTCTTCAGTAAAGAGTATCGAAATCTACCCTGCGTTCTTGTGTTCTTTAACCGCCAGGTTAAACTTGAACAGTAATAAATATTCCTGCCCTACTCATCTCGATTTTTTGTATGGACGAGATATCTGGAACTAAATAATCCGATGTCCTACTTTTATTATAACACTAGGGTGCGATATGAGGAAAAAATAAGATCGTTATTACGATAATTACGGACACAATATAGAATTGTAGAAGTAGGGTCAATAGGATCAGTAGGGTGGTACTCGAGAACGTTCGATTGACTGCGTTTGTGTCAGGGATAGCTGCAAACAGATCTAAAGTGTAAAACTATCAATTGAATCTACCTGTGGACCTTCAAATTGATCGAAATAATATCTAAAATACTTTAGATCACAGCCTACCGTCCTAAGAAATGAAAGATACTTTGGAAAATGCATATTCTACTCAACAACTGTAGAAAAACTAACAGGTGTAGGTTTGTACTTGAAAAGTCTTCACTGATGGTAATAATAATAATAATTATTATTATTATATTATTATTATTATTATTATTATTATTATTATTATTATTATCATCATTATCATTATCATTATTATTATTATTATCATTATTATTATTATTATTATTATTATTATTATTATTATTATTATTATTATTATTATTATTATTATGCGCAGAGTCGGTACCATAGCCAATGAGGGTTATCCGAGGTGTGGTCATTGCTAGTTGAAAATAATAATAATAATAAAATAATAATAATAATAATAACAAGAACAACAATGACATCGAAAATTCCCCAGGGGTGTTTCTGCATAAGGGATATATAATGAAGCACACGGTCCTTAAATTGATGCGTTCAGTTGAAAATGTGTTTTGGTCAATTGAATTTATGACCATAATGAGAGGGAGAAAATTGATTATGAAAATTACTCCAAGGGAGAAAGAAGAGAGCTCTTGCAGTTTCAACTGACCAAAAATTAATTTGAGACAAGCTGAAGTAGGAAATGAATCTAATGTTTAGCAGCTGGAATGAATGTCTTCGGAGTTCTCTCATTTACTGGGGCGGACGTAATAATACCGAAATATGTCACCGATTGTCTTCAAAGGTTCAAAATATCAAATTCGCTTCACCGCCATCATATTTGCAATTCTGTACACTAATATACTATTTACACACACACATACACACACGTAGAGAATTGTGTATAATAGTTTCGAAAGCGTGCACGTATATACTATGCATATGCACATGCATGTGTACTTGACACGTCTTAATGCAGTCGCATACCTATGTAATTCACTTTCAAAAGTAGCCATAAACGGACTTCACCACGCTTTCGCGCACGTTTGTATGTATTTCTTTGTGTTCACGCCGCCCTATATAGACGTATACATGCATTTAAACATAACAAACGCAATGAGTAACAAATGCTCGTTCAACAGTGAGTCGATGATAGAAAGTAGGATGAATCAAGTAAGTTACTTTTAATAAATGAATTAAGTTGGGTGAGTAATGATGAGGACGAATAAATAAATTATGCCCTATGGTAAATAGAACAAGATATATATATCAAATAGCAATCCGAAGTGATAACTGATAATTGATGAAAGATTATAAAAGTGACAGGGGTGATGAAATAATATATATCAGTGTTAAAGGAACTTTGTTCTGGCAAAAAAGAAAATAATTCGAAGCAAAGCAATGAATATAGGAAGTGACCTGAAGCAGGAAGAGATCTTAAGAAAGGATTTTAAGAAAGCTAAGAAAAGCAGCGAGATTGTTTCACAGTATTGCTTACAAGTGTATTGCGTGCGACCTTGTGTGTTTTTACGTATGAGTAGAAATATGTTAAGCGCGTGTGTATGTTTGTCTTTGTGTGAATGTGTGAAAGGCAAATCTATGCCTAGACATACTCCTATACAGGAGCACTCCGTCGGTTACGACGACGAGAGTCCCTGCTGATACGATCAACAGAACAGCCTGCTCGTGAAATTAACGTGCAAGTGACTGAGCAATCCACAGACACCACGTGTACCCCTAACGTAGTTCTCAGGGAGATTCAGCGTGACACAGAGTGTGATAAGGCTGGCCCTTTGAAATACAGGTACAACTCATTTTTGCCAGCTGAGTGGACTGAAGCAATATGAAATAAAGTGTCTTGTTCAAGGACACAACGCGTCGCCGGGAATCGAACTCACGACATTACAATCGTCAGCCGAATGTCCTGACCACGCGCCTTCACATATAAATACCCATATAAATATGGGTATACATGCATACTTATTTTCAGGAGCACATGTACGTACATACAATGTAGATGAACAACAATGAAACGTAGAGACATGCGTGTGGGATTCACATATGCACAAACACACACAATCATATACACACACATACATACACATGCAAACCCACACAAACACACAAACACACAAACACACAAACACATATGCATATATACGGGAGACGAGAATGAAATATGCAAATAAAAACACCACAATTCTTCCCACCATCGACCTCAAATCGAAAGCGAATAATCTCTTATTTTTTCCTAGTATTCTTCCGCCCCCACATGCGCTTTTACTCCCTTACATTCTGTACAATATCGAGTTGTTTTACATCACCACAACGTCACACAACCATTCATCCAACAAACATGGGTCATATTGATATGACACCCGCTGGCTTTATACTTTCCATATTACTTTATATTAATGTAACACCGATCGAATTCATCATCTTTCCATACGACCTCTTCACAATCCATGAAATGCTTCTCATACTTTATGTTTCTATACCTCACTCATATACTTCACTCATGACAAAGCAAGGGTGTACTAAACCTTTCCATCCATCTGGCATGTTCACTTATGCGTGGAAGGCACAAGAAGGGGACATGTTATGGCAACATCAAATCACGTTACAGTATTAAATTCTTATTATCCTCCCAAACAGTATTTTCTTCATTTGACCACGTTTTGCTTATTTTATTTTTCAAATCTGTCTTTTCGTATTTATTTTCTTACTTAATTTTATTTATTCATTATTATGGTTGTTTCTGGTTTGATTGTTTTATTTATTTATTTTTGGATATTTTTATCCTATTTTTATCCTCTGAATAGTTTTGTTTACTGCATGTTAAGCTCTAATCTCTACTACTGTCCAAAAATTGGAATCTTCACAAATTGGAAAAAAGTTAG
>NC_043008.1:54080439-54082939 GCF_006345805.1 Octopus sinensis
CTATGTTGTAAATTTTCATTCTCTCGATATCGTTTTCTTTGTCATTTTCTTTGTCTAAAGGATACGTCGTGTAACTGAAGGGACGTAATTACTTCATATGAATATCATTATATAATTTTCTTTTCCACTCTTATTCTCAAAATGCTATAAGCATTCATATTCCATATTCTCATACAACAGGAGAAGGATACAAAACGAGGAGTGGGTGTCCCAGCCAAGTGTATCACACAACGCTGTCATAAATCTTTGAGCCACTTGTAGTCATTTAAGATCTTATCCACTGAGAGGTTTTTTTCTTTTTATGTGCACCCACACACAAATACGTACATAGATTCACACATACAGGAATACAGACCATATGTAGACACACAAATGCATGTTGATAGATAGATAGATTGATAGATAGATAGATAGATAGATAGATAGATAGATAGATAGATAGATAGATAGATAGATAGATAGACAGACAAATACGCAAACTGCATGTGCGTGCGTGCGTGTGTGTATGCATGCATGTATGTATGTATGTATGTATGTATGTATGTATGTATGTATGTACGTATATATATATATTATATATATAATATATATATATATATATATATATAGATAGATAGATATTAGATAGATAGATAGATAGATAGATAGATAGATAGATAGATAGATAGATAGATAGATAGATAGATAGATAGATAGATAGATAGATAGATATATTTATACACATATATAATCTAAAGCCTAAAAGAGGCGCGCTTTTGTTAGCGGCCTGCGAATCTTTAAGTCGCATGAAACCGAATCAAACTCTTCTAAGTAATATGTCTGTGTGTGTGTACATACATCCACACACTCGAGCGCGCATGTGCACACACACACACACACAAATATTATTGATATTGAGTAATTGGTAAATCTTGCTGATCCGTGACTAAACAGCATAGATAACGTGATAAATATGTCACTGGTAACATATTGGAAATACGAATGTAGATAAAATATATATCACAAACAGATGTGGGGATGAGTAGCAAAATAATTAAATACTACGGAGTGAAGATATATAAGAGGGCGATTTACAGATTATGAGATGACTTATTTCGCCATGTTACATATATCGAATTATTACGATGTCTGAATATCCAGCTTTCAGTTTCTCAGTTTATTCACTTATATCGATTCATTCTAATGCTTGACTAGTAATTACACGAGGTACCGAGGAATTCGACAATGTCGTCGCTCAATACGCTAGAAATGACATCCAACTGTTATACACTTAAAATGACATTAACAAAAAAGATATAGTCCATGATACGCTACGTAAAAGAGATTATCATCATCATTGTTCGACCGTGGTCGAGACAATGGAACTTACTATGTTACGCCAGACTTCACGGTCCATCATAGCATTACGAAAGGTCCTGTTGCTGGATGCCTGTATCCCTGTAGATTACATCAGGGTAGGAGAGTGTGCGCTCTCTGGTAGCGCGAGCAGATGGCTTCCAGAGGAGAAGAGTAGAAATTACCTCGTTTTCAGCTCTACAACAATGTCCAGCAAACTGGACTCTTTTATCTTTCACAAGAGATGATACAGATGGTAACTTCCCATATATTTGTACTTTGGTTGGATGACGCTTCCACGAGATATTTTGAGCTCTCATAGTGAAAGCTGGAACGCTGTTGAGCCCAGCTCGGCTTTATCTTACTAATGTGAAACTAAACCCGAATGGCAATAATTGTTATTATTTTATACACCTCGGATGGAAGAAAGATTGAGGTCGATCTCAGTGGTAATTGAACTTGGAACGGATAGGAACAAGTATATGCTGAAAGCTATGCCTAGGTACATACTTGCTTACATTTTGATAAGTAGTCTTCCACTGCTTACACTCGGCATGTTAGGAAGAAAAGCTCAGTGAATCCTGATGATTTGCTAAATAACTATGAAACTGGTCAAAGAAAAGCCTTTTGTGGTGTGTAGTTTTACGTAACTAAATGCAAAAAGTATTCTTCTGTACATTTATTCATAATGCAAGCCCTGTTGGTAGCCTAGTAATAAACACTGCAAGGAATTTTGTTACCCTGTACCGATGCCATTACCTTACAAATTGAAATTTGCCACAAGAAACCATCAGTGGATTTTTTTGATTCGTGTCTTCTGTATGTACCACAAAGTCGTACACTTGTAGACAGATAGATAGGTAGGTAGGCAGGTAACTAGGTAGGCAGGTGGGTATGTAGATAGGTAGGTAGGTAGGTAGGTAGGTAGGTAGGTAGGTAGGTAGGTAGGTAGGAAGGTATGTAGGTAGGTAGGTAAGTAGGTAGGTAGGTAGGTAGGTAGGTAGGTAGGTAGGTAGGTAGGTAGGTAGGTAGGTAGGTAGGTAGGTAGGTAGGTAGGTAGGTAGTAGGTAGGTAGGTAGGTAGGTAGGTAGGTAGGTAGGTAGGTAGGTAGGGAAGGAGGGAGGTAATTAGGCAGACAGGCAGATAGATAGAGAGAGAGAGAGAT
>NC_043008.1:54087939-54097939 GCF_006345805.1 Octopus sinensis
CCGAGGTCGGTTTTGAGTCGATAAATTAAGTACCAATTGCGTACTGGGGTGGATCTAATCGACTGGCCCCCTCCAAAAATTTCAGGCTTTGTGCCTAGAGTAGAAAAAAAACGATTGCTCTCTCTCTCTCTCTCTCTCTCTCTCTCTCTCTCACTCACTCACTCACTCTTTCTTCGTCTCTCGCCCGCTCTCTCTATGTCTCTATCTCTCTCTTTCAGTATATCTAGCTAGCTATCTTTCTCTCTAAGCCGAAGTTGTTTTAGCATAATTAATATATATTAGTTTCTATTTTTGGCACAAGGCCAGCAATTTAGGGGTGGGGGCGTAAATCGATTACATCGACCGCAATGCTCAACAGGTATTTATTCTATTCTATGAAAGACAAAGTCTATCCCGGCTGAATTTGGACTCAGAACGTAAAGACGGACGAAATGCCGCTAAGCATTTCGCCCGGCGCGTTAACAATTCTGCCAGCTCGCCGCTTTATAATTAAAATATATTACAAGTTCCACGATGAGAAGTTTCTATTCTCCTGCATTCATAAACATTTATAACAACTTCCTGACTGACACTCTTAATATATACTCACCATTTTAATATCAAGCATTTATTATTACAGAAGACATTATACGGAGATGATATCGATTGCAGAAATGATATATGATTGGCAATATTGATTCAAGTAGCCAACTCCTCTGGTTAATATTGATTTTACAACCGATAATTCCAGACTCGTATGTGATTCAGCCTATATAAACTTTTACCTTTGTTTTAGGGTTTTTTTTGTATTGTTTTTCTTTCCCCCTTTCGGTATTGATCTAAAAAAAAAAGAAGAAAAACACTCAACTATTTTACATGATAGGCAAATAAATAGGAAACTATACCTGGAATTTTAAGCAATCTATTGTAAGTACATACGCACGCATGCACGCACGCACACGCACACGTGCGCGCATACACACACACGCACACACATATACACATATATACATATACATACGCTTTGATATATATATGTGTGTGTGTGTGTGTGTGTGTATACATATATATATATATATATATATATACACACATATATATATATATGTGAATGGAATGGTGGATGCATGTATGCATGCATATATATGCATATATATATATATATATATATATTATATATATATATATATATATAATATATATATATATATGTATATGTATATGAACATATATTTATATATGTATTTATATATCCATATCTGCATTTATATGCATATATACATTTATATTTGTGTATATATATACATACATATATACATATATATATTTATATATATACATTTACACACATACACACACAAATATATATACATTTACATAGATTTACGTATTTGTATGTGTGTATGTGTGTGTGGGTGTGCGTGTGTGACTGTGTGATTTGTAATACTAAACAAATTTAAAGAATGAAATAAAAAAAAGAAAATATATACAATCAGAAGCATGGCATAACTTTACAAATTATATACCTGGTAAATATATCTTTCAAATGGACGCTACCTATATATTTAACTGCGTGAAACCGGAACCATCTTTAACACGCATGATTGTTTTTGTTTTGGGGTTTTTTTCTCCTTTCGAAACATAAGCGCACTTTAGTATAAAGGATTATCAATTACAAATCAAGCCTTTCGGAATGGCCAAGTTATCATTTACACCACTCAACAAATGAATGGAGATCTAGTTACTGGATTATTGATTCGTAGTGATTTTTTTAAAATTTACTAAATAAATCATGTTGAATGCTTATACCTAATTTTGAACTTCATCGTAAGCTTTGAAATATATCCAATACAATCATGGCTACGCACTCGGAAAAGAAGTACATTTCCTCTCTTGAATACTAGAATTATTCTACGAAGTACAAGTAGCCTCACATAATTCTTTGATAACCCTTGTTTGTTACGTCACAAAATTTTTTATTGCGTCACAAGAATATCTTTTTTTTTTCAGAACAGTTCAACTTAATCACTATCAATAAGCGCTTATTGTAAACGGTACTTATATTCGCTACACTTAAATTGAGTGTAGCAAGGAAATCGACTAAGGGACTAGTAAATCCCTTTCCCATTTGTAGAATCTGTTGATGAAGATTTATACACTGAGGAATATTACCCAAGCGGCTTTGCTTCCAAACCGACCCCAGGCCACGCATATTTATACATCCTCCTCTGGTGTCTATTATGTTGGTCACAAAAAAGAAAGCAAAAGTAGTCACCTAACTTTATCTGGGCAAAGAATGGATAATCCAGTTTTCTATATGGGCTGGGTTCCCTTGGATAGCCTAGTTATGTATTTTTGTTATGCATCAGAGCCAAGCATCCGAAGTACAGTTTCTTCTGAACTGTAAAATGTTGAGATCGCATGACTGACGAGGCTGGAATTCTAGAATGTGACAGTGCGGACGTAGCACAGTAACTTCATCGAGTGCCCAGATTGTGTCTAAATAGAGTAATTATTAGGTCAGTATACAAGAGTATTGCTTGATGTTCACAATTTCAACTGGTTTGCTACCCAAACCACAAACCATAGTCGATCTAGATAGAACTCGTAGGCAGGAACCCGGTTTCTGGAAGCTGAACGTGCCGTTCCTAGCGCGCAAATCCTAAAAAGACAAAATTAGCGTTTTAGTTAATCGGCAGTTTCCACTGAGGTCGACTTTGCCTTTCATCCTTTAGGGGTCAATTAAATAAGTACCAGTTACACACTGGGTTGATGTAATCGACTTAATCTCCTCCCCTAAGCTGCCCTTGTGGGAACATTTTTCAATCATCATTATTATTATTATTATTATTATTATTATTATTATTATTATTATTATTGGTGAGTGGTGACCCCCTTCGGTCAGACACTGACCATGGGTTTGCACCTAGAGAGTTACCCTCTGAGGCACAATTCTGGGCAAGGTTGTTTTATGGAAGACCAGCAGTCGCCCATGCATACCGGCCTCCCCTCTCCACGTCACCGATGTTATCCAAGGGCCGATACAGCTTGGCACCTGTGACGTCGCAACTCATTTCTACAGCAGAGTGAACTGGAGCAACGTGAAATAAAGTGTCTTGCTCAAGAACACAACACGCAGCTCGGTCCGGGATTCGAGCTCACAACCTCACGATCGTAAGCTCGACGCTCTAACCACTTTATTATTATTGTTGTTGTTGTTGTTCTTGTTCTTGTTCTTGTTGTTGTTGTTCTTGTTATTATTATTCCTTCGTAACAGTGTAGGTAAAAATGCACCGGAGTCTTTCGTTATCTGTCAAGTCACAAAAAGGACCTCAGGCAGATAATACTTTCCTTACGATGTGCACTGTGCCCAATAAGGTTGCTTTTTGCGAGACATCAATTTTGCACGGGATTTCCAGTTGCCTTAAGAAGTTTCGAAGTTTCAATGGGATTGAGCCCAACACTTCAGTCACCACTGGCATCGCTTTTACATTACCCTCTCGCTTTTACATTATCCTCAGTGTATAAATCTTCATCAACATATTCTACAGTCTTGCCATTTCCACTTTCAATTCGGAGTACTTGGTGGCTTTTTCAACTTCTTTACTCACAACATTCATGTCATTTGGTATGGTTACATCAATGATCTAACAGTATTTGTTTCTCTTATTCAATATGACAATATCCGGCCGACTGTGTTCGATTACACGGGCCGTCTGAAAATCATAGTCCCAGAGTATCGTTACATTTCCATCCTCCTGTATAACTTTACTTGGTACATGCTCATATCAATTCTCTGTTACTTTATATTGGTATTTACGGTATAAGAGCTAATGAAGATACACACACACACACCACACACACATATGATCGTGGCGGCGTTTGTATTCTTTTTGTGCAAGGCTCTCACATTCACTTACCAAGTGGGTCAAATTTTCCACACTCTTTCCACAGAGTCTGCATTTCTGGGTGTCAGAAGTTTTATACATGTTATACTTCACCGAATTGGGTGTCAGAAGTTTTATAGATGTTATACTTCACCGAATTGGTAGCGAGAGCCTGGTCTTGTGCATCAATGATCAGGCTTTTGGTGGAACGCTTCAAATCAACTCGCTCAAGCCATGCCCACGATGCTGTATTATCCTTAACGTCTCGTGTATTGCCTTCAAACTGTCTATGCATTCTCATTTCAAGAAGGGGCTTCTTTTCTCTTCTCCTCAGCTCTTTGGTTAAACTCTGCCTCGCCCATCATTTCATCTGCATTTACACCCATCTTTGGAACACAAACAAGTGAAAGAACCGGTGGATTTCTTTGCCGCCTCACCTATAACCAGCGAGGCAGTCACGTTAGATTACATCGACATTAATGAAGAAGATATACTACTAGCCATAGATGAGGTGGACGCAGACTCAACTGCTGGCCCTGATGGTTTCCCAGAAATCCTCCTCATATCATATAAGAAGTGCCCTGGAGAAACCACAACTGATTTTCTTCCAGAGTTTTCTTGCAAATGGCAGGATGCCAAGCAAAGTAAAGGAAGGAATAATATGCCCAATCCATAATGGAGGAAGCAAAGCAGATGCCAAAAACTATAGGCCTATCTCTCTGACTTCAAACATCAGCAAAGTCATAGAATGGATAGTCAGAGGCAAACTAATTGCATTCCTTGAAGAAATCGATTTGCTGAGTGATACCCAGCATGGCTTTCGACCAGGTAGGAGCTGACTGACCCAGCTCCTACAGAACAATGTCTGGATGTTGAGGCAGTTACTAAACAACCCAAATGGGGGACGTAATATACTTTGATTTTGCAAAAGCTTTTGAGAAAGTGAAACATGGTATGACATTCCACAAACTGTGTGATCTCGGTATAGCTGGAAAACTTGGAGAGTGGTTACGTGACTTTCTGAAAGACAGAAGTCAGGCAGTAGTGACCAATGGAGTCACCTCAAAGCAAACACAAATAGTGAGGGGGTATTCCACAGGGCACTGTCTTGGGACTACTGCTTTACATTATGGCCCTCTCAGATATGCCCTCAGTTTCCCGGATAGCCACCCTTGTTAGCTACGCAGACGATACGAAAGTGTCCCAGAAAATACAGAACCCCAGCGATGTTGCACACCTGCAGAAGGAGTTGGACTCAATTTACAGATAGGCTGAGGAAAATAACATGCAGTTTAATGCTGGAAAATTCCAAGCTCTGTGCTACCAGCAACAAAAACTGAATATAAAACTTACAGGGTACACTGGCCCACAGGGCATTACAATCCCAGAGCCTAAATCAGTGTAGGCCCTGGGTATCGACATGAGTGATGATACCTCTTTCTAAGTGCACCTTGCCAGGATGGCAATGTACAGACGATTGGCTGGATGGATCCTGAGAATGGGACAGATATGCAGTAATATACAGCTGGAAGATCCTGGAAAGGATTGTACCAAATTTTGGTATTGAAAGCTACACAAATACCAGAACGGGTCACCACTCCACAGTGTCAATCCCAGCAATGCCATCGCGCTTCAAGACCAGTTAATGCAACAGCTTGGGTTTCAAAGGCCCACAGCTTTTTAATATTCTCTCAAAGAGCCTGAGAGACCTACACAAAGTGGATGTAGGTGCTTTCGAATCAAACTTGAATCTCTTCCTGTCGACAGTCTCAGATGAATCTACCTTGTGGCAGGGGGTGCAAATGAGGGTAGCGACATCAAACTCCCTTATTTACCAAATGCCACATATCAGAGAAGGATCTCAATAATAACAGTGTAGCAAAATGGTGGTACCCCAGCATGGCCACATCTTTGAGCTGAAACTAATAAAACATAGAACATATACATATATATATAAACACACGCATATATGTATGTATTACGTATGTGTGTATGTATGTGTATATATATATATATATATATATATATATATATATATAATATATATATATATATATCTATATATATATATATATATATATATATATATATATATATATATTATATATATACATTTATATACATTTACGTATGTGTGTATTTATATATGTATGATTTACATACATGCATACATACATACATATATATATATATATATATATATATATAATATATATATATATATATATATATATATATATATATTCGTAGGCATATATGTAATTAAGTACATTTACAACGATAAATGTGTGAACTGGCGAATGAAAGCCTTTAATTAAATATAAGTATATATATATATATATATATCTTATGTGCGTGTATGTGTATATGTATGTGTATATATATATAATATATATATATATATATTATATATATAATATATATATATATATATATATGTATGTATGTAGGTAAGTAGGTAGGTAGGTAAGTAGGTAGGTAGGTAGGTAGGTGGGTAGGTAGGTAGGTAGGCAGGTAGGTGTATACAGGAGAAATATGTACATTAATGATGATAATAATGATGATGATGATGATGATGATGGTGATGATGTAGACGATGCCAGATGATGAAAAATGATGAAAATGATGTATATGATGACGTAGGTGGACGTCTTCATCGCATCTAGGTTCGCTTTGCTTTGTCTTTTCTGGTTTCTTTTTTTTTTTCTTGTTGTTTTTAATCAAACTGCGGCAGCTGTCCTCGTCTGAATAGACGAATGTTCACCGCAAGCTTCTCATTCCCCTTCTTCTATATATTACAAACTTCACCCAATTGTATTTAATGAAGAATATCAAGAATTTTTCATATCTAAATTGCACAGAAATGAAATATTGCCGTTATTTTTCTTTTATACTCGATTTACTTTAGAGGAAACTAGTGCAGCGTTATATAAAACTACCTACTGCTACCATCACCACTGTTATTAGTGAGACTAGTACTACTACTACTAATACATTGCTATTTCTTCTACATTTTATCGTATTTGGGGTTGGTTTTAAAATAAAAACACATTTGCAAAGTTCTTCGTATTGTTTATAATGTTCGTGTACCCCGCTTTTTTGCTTTTTTCGCTTTCGCTCTTTTTCTTTCATCCGCTACTGCTTTTTATTCTCCTCCTTATTCTTCTCACTACTACTAATACTACTACTAATACTACTACTACTACTACTACCACCACCACCACTACTACTACTACTAATACTACCACCACCACCACCACTACTACTACTACTACTACTACTACTACTATCGTTATTGTTATACTTTTTGCGATTAAATTTATATTTTTAATGTCTTTTTATAAACAAATTTTTTTTTAATTCCTTGTTTCTTTCTCTTTTTTTGTTTTTTTTTGTTTAAATTTATGAGGATTTTTTTTCCCCTGTCTTTATGTTTTTCGTTCTTTATCTTTGAGTACCTTTTGCTCTCGAAATAGTTTCTCTTGAGAAGAAAAACAAAAAAGAAAACAACTAAACAAAAAATATAATTTCGTTTCATTTTATTATATTTGGCTTTTTTTTCTATTTTGTCATGTTTTGTTTGTTTTTATGCAAAATTTTTGTTTGCTTTTCTTTTCTTGTTTATTTCATTTTTCATTTTCTTTTCTTACTTATTTATAATTTCTATTTAATTTATTTATTTATTTTTTTGTCGGGAAAAATATTTTCTAAACCAATTATTCCATCCAAACTAATAGAATTTTTCATGTTTTGTAAAACATTTTTCAGTTAAAAATTTGTTCTTTAGTCAGTTATTCTTTGTATACTATTACAACAACAACTACTACTACTATTACTACTACTACTGCTGCTGCTGCTGCTGCTGCTGCTAATACTGCTGCTGCTGCTGATGATGATGATGAGGAGGAGGAGGAGGAGGAGGAGAATACTTACACCGGTAATAATAGTAGTAGCAGCGGTGGTCGTAATAGTAGTAGTAGTAGTGGTGGTAGTAGTAGTAGTAGTAGTAGTAGTAGTAGTAGTAGTAGTAGTAGTAGTAGTTTCTCCTTTATTTGCTCACTAAGGGCTCATTTATACACGCAATGAAAGCATTATACGTAGGGCTTACAAAACGTGTGGTGGTAGACAAATAAAATTACATTTTAAAAAAAGCACCTAAGGATAAAGAAATGCAATAAAACATAATTGTTTAAGGGGAAAAAGCATTATATAATTTATCTAACAGGAAAACACTTCGAGTAACTCATCCGTGAATGGTAATTCAGTAATTAGGTTGGGTCAGGGTACCCTGCTTTTCTACCTCTCGACCCCTACCAGAAAGCTTGTTCCCACGTCGAATGAATCCATGTGCAATTTGGATATGGGAGTGAGTAGGAAGAGACCAAAGTTTTTTTTCTGGTAGTTCAGGTATATTTTTCAATAAGCTATTTATGCGGTTTTCACATTCTATCTTTTGAATGCTCCCTGTAATCTGTTTCACACTTCTTCACAAACCAGAACAGTTTTTCGATTCCGTTTTCCTCTCGGAGATCATTTTCGAAGTCCATCAAATATTTATAGGGCAGTGATCTTTATGGCTTCTGTGAGAGTTTCTTCTGGGATAGGAATGGACCTCATTTATCTATACAGTAGCCTTCTCTTGGAACTGGTTTTTCTTCTTCGTGACTTCCTCTTCTACTCTTTGCACTTTTCCTAGTTGCTTTCCACGCTCGCTCACGTTCCACATCCTCCTCATTGACATGATAGGATGGCACCATTGTTCAGCACCATTTTTCAGAAAAGGGGACCTCTGTTTGTTAACTTTCAGTCTTGAGTACAAGATGGGCTTTCCGACCATCTTTGGAGCTTCACCCACAGCAACCTCCAACATATGCTGATGTTACTGTTGTCGCTGCTGTCTCTCATTTCTTTCTCCATACCTCACTCCATCCCTCTTCCTATCCCTTTCTTCATCCCTCTTTCCATTTTTCTCTCACTGCCTCTCTCCATTCCTCTCTTCATCCCTCTTTCACATTTTCTCTTGCTCTCCTTCTCTTTGCCCTTCCAGTTCTTCAGAAAACCCTCAAAAGGCATTTACTGCCAGGTTTTCTGTTCTGCATTGCTTTTCTCATTACTTTTCTATCTGCACCCAGAAAATTTGACTGACGCACCTTTAGCACTTACTTATTATTTCCATAAACATTACTTGAAAATTAAAAAACACTAAAACTTACTTAAAATTCCAGTATACCACACTCATTAAAGTTTTCCTGCGAAATCAACATTTTATTTTAATTAACAGAGATTTGCCATTATTCTCTAATCAAAAGACAAAACAAAACTCAGCGAAGGATTTTATCACGTTTTTCAGTGATGTGCGAATGCGATGTGAGAAGAATCTCTTAAACTTTTCTTATTTCAGCCTCAGATTTCATAATGCTTGCTATGATGGAATCGCATGTCAAACGCTTGCTTGGGGTGTTGCTTCACCATCGTCGTCATCTTCGTCATCTCATCGTTGTTGTTGTAGTTGCTTTGATTATTGTTATTGTTTAGTTCTCAAGTGAGCTCTCGTTGAGAGAATCTACGGTCTGTGGACTTAATTTGCGGTCCGATTTAACACATCTCTTGGTCATTGGATACTTATTGCAGTCCATTCACTTGCAGGCATTCGGGTTACGGTTTCCCATCTGATGACAACTTCCTCTCTTTCCACCATTTACACAACATGGCAAGCCCTAATAGGTCACTTTAGCGGTGTCCTTCCTCTTCTAACTAAAATACTTTTAAAATAAGAAAAGATGTTCAAGACTTGGGGGTATTTCCATAAGTCTGGAACTAATTATCTCATATCTTTTGCTAATTTTTTTTACAATGATGGAGTATGATCAAAAGAAAGTTTAGCAGATATTTCTAGCAGTTCAGTGGCTCACTCAAAAACCTTCAAGCATGAAGAGGAATACGTCCTGCAGTGGGCTGCTAAATCTTGCCTTTTCATTTTTTTTATATCAGGTAAATTTTGTCCTCAGGCATTGCTAGCCGGATACTTTCTGTTGGTAGTTCTCCAGTCTGAGAATAAATGCTTTCCTTCTTTACTTAGTGTCGGAGGCTCTGCGAAATAATCATGTAATTCTATCGTTAGAAATTTTCTTTCT
>NC_043008.1:54102939-54107939 GCF_006345805.1 Octopus sinensis
TCGTCTGTTTTAAATAATATCAGAGATAGACAAATAATTATATTTCAAACATCGACAAATAAAATAACAAACCAATATTATTTCACTAAATATTATTGATAGCTGTTTGCACTTATATACTAAAAGCTTAGATACGAAGATTTACACCGGTAGGGTGCAAAGACAGCGTCATTTCATTCCAATTAACCAAAGCTATAAAATGTACTAACATTGTTTCTCCTTTTGCCACCGTTTGTAAGTTATTCTCGTGTGTTCTTTTAAGGCAGTTTTATTGTATGAAATATACCTCAGTATCTACATCGCTTGCGGTATTGTACGTCATGATGATTTGTTTTTGGTAGAACACAGTAATTTTCGAAGTTGTTACAATTGGTTTTGGTTTTCCATTTTGGTTGAAAGCTGCGGTTTCTATTCATATTGTTTATATTGTGATAAGATATATGCTTGCATATATGTACATAGATACATACAAATATATGTATGTACATGTATATATATGTATGTGTAAATATATATATATATAAATGTACGTATGTACATATATAAGTTTATATATATATATGTATATATATATGCATATATATGTGTGTGTGCACGTATATATACATATATATATACATATGCATATGTAAATATGTATATACACACACATATATATACACATACTTGAAGGAGCATGTTGGGACGTCAATTGACGTTAAATGTCGTTAAATGACATTCCAGACATTCCTGACATTCCAGACATTCCTGGCATTCCAGACATTCCAGACATTCCTTGAAATGACGTGACCTCAAGTGAGGTCGTTAAATGGCGTGCCGTTAAACGACGTTAGGTGATGAAGGAGCGTGGCGTGTCATGTCACGAATGTTATATTATGACACGTCACGGAATGGAATGGAATGTCACGTCACGTAACGTCACGGAATGGACATTCCATGACATTCCAGACATTCCATACATGGCGTTTCAGACATTCCCTACATTCCAAACATTCCAGACGTGACGTGACATTCCATTCCTTTCCATGACGTGACGTGACACGACTTGACGTGACGTAACATGACGTGACATGATATGATGTGACATGACATGACATGACATTCATGACATTCATGACATGACATTCATTGATCATCCTCCCTATGTTAGTGATTTGGTTCCTTCTGGTTATCATCTGTTTCTCAGTATAGAAAAACACTCAGCTGAGCCCCAATATCGCTATGATGAGAACATCTTATCTGTTGTTGATGACCATTTTAATCAACAGAAATGCTTCTTCACCAGTGCGATCCAAGCTTTGCAACTACTTATGGAAGTGTGTGGACAGTAAGAGGAACTATGTTTGAAAATGAAGTTCATTTGGTCACATTCCATTGAGAGTGTCTTACTCAGATTATGAATATTTCAGCTGACCCTCATAATAATAAAAATCATTATTATACCTGCATTTGTTTTAATGTTAACATTGGAAAAATCCACATTTTTCATTAAATTTTGTTGCTGGGCCACTGGTTACATAGTTACAGAAGACAAGCTATGCATTGGAATTCTAATGGCCAGTTTTGTCACATGCACAGCGTCACGCTAATTCTGTCTCTGGCTTACATTGATGGCACAGACTTATGTTTGTAGAAAACTCAGCCAAAACGAATTATAGATCTGATTTCGTGAAGCGGCGTCTATCAAACCCCGTGACATACCATGCTGATTCTGCTTAAATATTATGCTGAGAGCACAACTGTCAGTGAGTTAGACTGGATAATACAAAGGGTAAACATTTCGGTTAATCGAATTCTTGAAATAATCGATACGTTTACTTAAATTACTTTAATAGTGTATTAATTTGATACCAAACCTACAGCACTATAGACAGCCTAGAAACAAATATATTGGTGGTGGGGAATGAAACAAAACAAATCAACAATAATTATGTAATAAAATAGATAATACTCTGGTATTAATCATTCTAAAACCGTTGAAAATTACATTCACACAAACTATTTGTTGATCGAGTTACCGATATAATCACTACATAGATAAAAATGATGGCCAAATCCTATCGTCTTGAAATTGAATAAAGCAGTCTTAGATACACTGTATCTAAAAAGAAACAAACAGATTGGTCACGATTGAACTCCTTTATATTACAGGTCAACTTAATCATGACTGGCCTGGGACTAAGCAGTAAACAGTCACTGCAGTAAATTTTCTGGCGCCACTGGTGAGCTATACAAGCGTGTGACACCTATTTACAAATATTTTGATTGTGCAGTTGAGACTATCTTGGCAAAGCCGATGAAGAGAGTTTTAAATCAGTGTTCTTGGAGTATTCTATTTATTTTATAATTAGTTGCTCGCGGGTGCTCTCTTGTCATGGTCCTTCTGTCTACTTCAGTATCCTATCATCTGTGAGAATTCTACATTGTATGCTTTGGTGGAGAGAAAGAGAGAGAAAGAGAGAGCGAGAGAAACAGACACACAGACAGGGAGATAGACAGATACACATATATTAGATAGATAGATAGATAGATAGATAGATAGATAGATAGATAGATAGATAGATAGATAGATAGATAGATAGATATATAGATAGATAGATAGACAGACAGATAGATAGATAAGTGAACAGTGTTTGTGAAATTTTGTTTTACTTTCCGTCATCACACTAAACTAGTTTGGCTTTTCAAACCTGATATATAGTTGTTTTGTCTTTATGTTTATTTGCTTGTTTGTTTGTTTTTTGTGGGCGGTGAAGAGGATACTAACGAACTTGAAGTAATATATTTGCCAAGAAAGGGATGATTTTAAGGTAAATTCAATATAGTAAACTACGATTTTTAGAGCCTTAGCTGTGAAACGCAAACAAATGTAAATGCATCTGGTTTTGTTCTGTTTTTATTCTTTTTGCGCAAAGAAAAATAAAAGAATCATTCTGTGTACGAAGAGAATAACAATATGCATTTACGTCTGTTTACGTTTCACAGTGAAGCCTCTAAGAGCAGTAAATCTTTTTACTTGCGTCAGTCACTGGACATCGGCCTTGATGGAGGACCGCCCTGAAGGGTTTTAGTCGAACGAATCGACCCCCAGTGCCTATTAGTTTAAGCCTCATTCTTTACTGAGCCACTAAGCTGCGGATTTAAACAAACCAACACGCACACACATACATGTGTGTGTATATATATATATATATATATATATATATATATATATATATATATATATATATATATATATATATATATCTGAGACTCCCTTCGGACACGACAGAGACCATGGGATTGCACCTAGAAAGTTACCCTCCCAGGCACAAGTCCGGGAAAGGCTGTTTATGGAAGACCAGCCTCCCCTCTCCACGCCACCAGTGTTATCGAAGGGAAAGGCAAAGGGGCCGATACAGCTTGGCACCTGTGACGTCGCAACTCATTTCTACTGCTGAGTGAACTGGAACAACGTGAAATAAAGTGTCTTACTCAAGAATACAACACGCAGCCCGGTCCGGGATTCGAACTCACAACCTCACGATCGTAAGCTCGATGCTCGAACCACTGAGCCATGCGCCTTCACGTATCTTTCAGTTTCCCTCAACCAAATTCTCTCACAAGGCTTTATGGCCCCCAAGGCTATAGTAGAAGATTCTTACCCAAGGTGCCCCATGCAACAGGATTGAACCCAGAACCATATGGTTGGGAAGTAAACTTCACACCACACGTCCGAGTTTAACTACATTATGTTTATCATAAATTATATAGTTTAGCAGCAGCAGTAGTAGCAGCAGTAGCAGTAGCAGTAGCAGTAGCAGTAGTAGTAGTAGTAGTAGTAGTAGTAGTAGTAGTAGTAGTAGTGGTGGCGGTGGTTGTAGTAGTAGTAATAGTAGTAGTAGTAGTAGCAGCAGCAGCAGCAGCAATAGTAGTAGTAGTAGTAGTAGTAGTAGTAGTAGTAGTAGTAGTAGTAGTAGTAGTAGTAGTAGTAGTAGTAGTAGTAGTAGTAGTATAGTAGTAGTGGTGGTGGTGGTGGTTGTAGTAGTAGTAATAGTAGTAGTAGTAGTAGCAGCAGCAGCAGCAGCAATAGTAGTAGTAGTAGTAGTAGTAGTAGTAGTAGTAGTAGTAGTAGTAGTAGTAAGTAGTAGTAGTAGTAGTAGTAGAGTAGTAGTAGTAGTAGTAGTAGTAGTAGTGTCGCCGCTATAGTACAACTACTGCTGATAGTACTAATGCTGTTCCTGCTTTTGTTACGACCGCCACCACCGCCTCAACTACCTCTTCGTCTAAATACGGTGGTGGCGGCGGCGGCGGTGGTGGTGGTGGGGAGTGGTTGTGGTCGTGGTGGTGGTGGTCGTCGTCGTCGTTGTGGTGGCGTTGGCGGCGACAGTGGTGGCAACGATGGTGGTGGCGACGATGGTAGTGGTGGCGGCGGTGATGGCGTTATAACCTAGTCTAACCAATAATGAGCAAATGGTTATTCCCCATTAATTATAAACTCAATAGTTATCTCCCTTACATTTCACAATTTAATTTAACAGAAACCAACTTAAAATTAAATTTTTTTTACTTGGGTGCGGCAAAAAACACATTCTACGCCTTACAAATTGACAAACGTTACGAAATCAAACGTATGGTGTGTATCGATTTCAACTACGATAGCAATAGAATTTTTAACTTCCGAAAGATTAGCTGCATTTGCTTAACTTTGCTAGTGCCACACCAGTAGACGTGTAAAATATGCGAGGATTTTTTTTTTGCAGCAAGTGCTTTACATGACTGCAGATTCGATAAGCTAATTAGAAGTAGTGGAGTCACGTAGTGGAGTCACGTAGTGGAGTCAGGTAGTGGAGTCGCGTAGTGGAGTCGCGTAGTGGAGTCACGTAGTGGAGTCGCGTAGTGGAGTCGCGTAGTGGAGTCAGGTAGTGGAGTCACGTAGTGGAGTCAGGTAGTGGAGTCACGTAGTGGAGTCAGGTAGTGGAGTCACGTAGTGGAGTCGCGTAGTGGAGTCGCGTAGTGGA
>NC_043008.1:54115439-54127939 GCF_006345805.1 Octopus sinensis
CTTTCTCTCACTCTTACTTCCTGTTTCTGTTGTACCTGTATTTCAAAGGGCCGGCCTTGTCACTCTCTGTGTCACGCTGAATATCCCCGAGAACTACGTTAAGGGTACACGTGTCTGTGGAGTGCTCAGCCACTTACACGTTAATTTCACGAGGAGGCTGTTCCGTTGATTCGGATCAACCGGAACCCTCGTCGTCGTAACCGACGGAGTGCTTCCATTACCTGAGAAGTCGCGCGTTGAAGTTATGTGTGTTAAACTCCGAGTAACGATGAAGTGAATAGCTGAATGATTCCCAATATGCGTACACACATACACATACACACGCTCATACACATACAAACACACACAGAGAGGCATACACACATATAAACATAGAGTGAGAGTTAGACAAACGTATGTATAATCATATACGCACAAATTATGTATGTATGCATATGTGTGCATTCACACACACATACATACATACATACATACATACATACATACATACATACATACATACATACATACATACATACATAGATAGATAGATAGATAGATAGATAGATAGATAGATAGATAGATAGATAGATAGATAGATAGATAGATAGATAGATAGTCAAGTCAGATCAAAATATCTGCTCTCGGTTGTCAGGTAACTTGGTACTGTCTATTTCAAAGACAGGCCGTTAGAAGGCGAATCTGCAATACCATTCGAGGGTTCGATCCCGGTGTGTCGAGGATGTTTGTTTACTGTTCATCAGAGCGGTGTACCCAGCGGGGAATCAACGACCATCCATCATCAGGCTTGCAAATTAAGTGGAGGGCCGATTAAGGCTTTTCTATGTAATATTGTTGGTTCTCTTAATATCTTCTGGTGTTGGTTATCACTCTCAGTCGCATGAGGTACATTCCAGACTTGAGACGGTTTTAGAAGAGGCAGATACAACTGTTCTAAATTATAGTAATTTTAGTATGTCATTACTATACATCTAATAAGATTACCTGCCGACTCTTTTTTTTTTTCATTATTCCAGATTGAAGGAGGCGGTTGTAAAAGCTCTTTGAACAAATCCTACTAAACATTTCTTAACACAGCTGACCAGTTTGCAGAATGCAGTCGAGACATGAAGACCATTTGGAAGCGTGCTTTGCAATGAAGTTTTGTCTTCAGCTCTGAAAAAAACACTACGGAAACTTATAAACGCTCCACATTGCTTATGGCTTCACTTGCCTGAACCGAGCATTTGTTTTTGGCCGGTACAAGAAGTTCAAGGATGGTAAAAAGAAGATGAAAAACGAGAGAGTTGCTGGAGAGAGAAGGGCGTCAGAACGTCAGAGCTAGTCGAGAAAATTCGCAATTTTCTGCGTAAAGACTGTCGTTCGTTTATAAAAACAATAAGCATACACTTCGGAGTTGATGTGGCAACTGTACACAAAATTATTCATGAAGACTGAACATGCGTAAAATTTGTGTAAAGTTTATTCCCAGAATGCTCAGCGACGAACGGAAAGAAAGACGCGTTAGAGATGGTTGAGTTTATTTCCTTTTGTCCAAGTGTACATGAGTCTCTGATGACTTGAGACAAAATCTAGATCAACGGTTATAATCCAGAGACCAAGAGGCAGAGTGCCCAGTAGAAGTATCCTGGTTCCGCCAGACCCAAAAAGGCTAAGCAAAGTAAGGCCACGATGATCTCCTTTTTCGTCAGAAAGGGCATCGTTTATATCCACTAGATTCCTTCTGGCCGGATGTTCAACAATAAGTACTTTGTGGTGTGGTTTGGGGGAGTTCAGGAAGATATTTCGTCGCAAAAGCCACAGCTTTTCCGCTCGGGTCGGTGGCACCTGCACCAAGACAATGCACCAGTCCCTAATTCCATCCTGGTGACCAACACCTTGACTGAGATGGACATCAAAACTGTCCCTCACCCTCCCTGCAGACAGAGCTTGCTTCTTGTGACTTTTGGTCGTTCTCAAAGCTGAAGAACCTCAGGCGCATTCGTTTTGAAGAAATTGAAAAGATGAAGGAGGTTGTGATGAGGGCCCTAGACACCTTGACTTTGAAGGACTTCCATGGGGCCTTCACGAAATAGCAGGAACGCTACAACAAGTGAACTGAAGTTAAAGGTTCCTACTTTGAAGGATATTATAGTTTTGTACTTCTTTGAAATTAATAAATGTATCCCCTAAAAAAGTCTCAAAACTTCTGAAATGCACCTTGTATTGGCCTTACCTTTGTTCTTAACCATGAACGCCATATCGCGAGAAACCATTTAGTAACTGTGAGGAGAGGGCAACTCAAGACAGTTTATATCACCCCAGGTTTTACGTTTTATAAAACTCGGTATTTATAATCTACTAGCAGTATCGCCCGGCGTTGCTCAGGTTTGTAAGGGAAATAACTATAAAGCATTTTTAGAGAGTTATAGCCAAAAAATAGCAAAAAAATGGAAAAAAAATGATGGTAAATTTTTTTTGAGAGTTAAAAAAGGTCGAGTTGCGTCCCCTAGACAGTCTGTGGTTTGGGTTTCTGATTCTCGACCCCATGTCGAATTTATCGATTCTTTTCAGAACTGGGGGAACTTTTCAAAATTTTCGCTGCGTTAGTTTTGAATTATGACATTGGGCTATGTGTGTGTCAAGTTTCATCAGAATCGGTTGAAAGCCGTGGTCAGGGTGAGGGTACAACCAAACAGACACACAGAAACACACACAGACAAACTGCCGTCTATATAGAGAGAGATTCTTTCTTTCTCTCTTACGTTTTGAATTTCTCTCAATATTATTCGTCCTTGAACTTGAACGGTGTGTATGTGTGTGCATGTAATTATAATTCGTTTTTGAACGTTATAAATTTAAATATACCTCAGTCCTTCTACAACTAATACATACAAAATGCATCGGGAGTCCTTTTTCAAGCGATAATCTCTACTAGAGTACACAATAAACAGGGGTTTTATTACTATATCGTGGCTCCTTCTACCGTACGACCGATGTGAGTTCTGCAATTTCTTGCTGAAACAATTCGTACAGACGGTTTGCTTAAACTAATCAAATGCTTCTGCTGCACATGGGCTCACAGCCTCCATTAAATTTACACCTGCCTGTGCACCTGCCTGTGCACCTACATGGTGTCTCACACATCAAATGTCGAAATGATTCTAGAGCAACATGGGATAAAATGTTTTGCTCCAAAACACAATACACTGTCGTGTACGGGAATGGAAACCACGATCCAGCAAACGTGAGTGCAACACATTTACCACTGGTCTACGCAACCTCAAGATACCAATGTAGATTGATATAATAAGTAGACTAACTGGGGAGGCGCAATGGCCCAGTGGTTAGGGCAGCGGACTCGCGGTCATAGGATCGCGGTTTCGATTCCCAGACCGGGCGTTGTGAGTGTTTATTGAGCGAAAACACCTAAAGCTCCACGAGGCTCCGGCAGGGGATGGTGGTGATCCCTGCTGTACTCTTTCACCACAACTTTCTCTAACTCTTACTTCCTGTTTCTGTTGTACCTGTATTTCAAAGGGCAGGTCTTGTCACTCTCTGTGTCACGCTGAATACCCCGAGAACTACGTTAAGGGTACACGTGTCTGTGGAGTGCTCAGCCACTTACACGTTAATTTCACGAGCAGGCTGTTCCGTTGATTCGGATCAACCGGAACCCTCGTCGTCGTAACCGACGGAGTGCTTTCATCATCACGCAACCTCAGGATACCAATGTAGATTGATATAATAAGTAGACTAACTGAATAAAAACATTTCGATGATATAAATGTGTTTCTGCAATCTTGCTGTCTTAAATAAAAGAAAATCCGAATACAACCGGATTATATATACACTCTCGATAATAAGTCTGCATAAATATTAAAAGTCTTAATTCCACGAAGTTTCACTATTATTTTCATGTACGTAACTTTACTGACGCGACTTTATATATATATATAATCTAGATGAATTCAGATTTTTTTTTTCGTCCTGCACATCTGTGAAGACTATACATTAGCACAAACTAATTTTTCTCACTACGATACATATTCAATATATGTTTCGAAGTGTTTTTTCTTGTATCAAGTTATCATAGTTATATTAAGTTACGTAGTAGTAAACCTAAATTATTGTCTACTCTCTTAGATTGCTTGTTTGAGTATGAATTTCAGAATATATTTTGAGAAATGTTTCCATCAATCACTCTAAATGTAATTATTTATTGTTCTTTTTCGTTTATTGACGCACTGTATAGCAGCACATCTACACACGTATCATAACTTTCAAGTCTAGGACGTTCCATATATACACACACACACACGCACACACACACACACACCACACACACACACACACACACACACACACACACACACACACACATATATATATATATATATATATATATGTTCTTTTATTCTTTTATTTGGTTCAATCATTTGACTGCGGTCATGCTGGAGCACCGCCCTTAGTCGAGCAAGTCGACCCCAGGACTTATTCTTTGTAAGCCTAGTACTTATTCTATCGGTCTCTCTTGCAGAACCGCTAGGTGACGGGGACGTAAACACACCAACATCGGTTGTTGGTGGGGGTCAAACACAGACACACAAATATATATATATATATATATATATATATATATATATATATATATATATATATATACGACGGGCTTCTTTCAGTTTCCGTCTACCAAATCCACTCACAAGGCTTTGGTCGGCCCGAGGCTATAGAAGAAGACACTTGTCCAAGGTGCCACGCAGTGGGACTGAACCCAGAACCATGTGGTTGATAAGCAAGCAACTTGCCACACAGCCACTCCTGCGCCCACACACACACAACACACACACAACACACACAACACACACATATATATATATATATATATAATATATATATATAATCGGCAAGAATTCAGATTCTTATTATTTTTCTGGCTGATAACTCTTTAGGTGACACTCCTCGAAACTACATGTTTGCAGAAAGTCAATTGTATCCTGCAGGCATACACACACACACTCACACACACACACACACACACACACACACACACACCACACACACCACACACATACACACACACACACACACACACACACACACACATTATATATATATTATTATATATATATATATATATATATATATATAGTGGGGGTGGAATTCACAAAAAAACAACAGACGAAGAAGGTGGTGTAGAAAACAAACAGATGTATTAGTTTAACGCTCGGAAGTGAAAAAGTCTTTAACATTTCGAGCCTACACTCTTCCACAGTGAGGAACACAGAAAGAAACAGGGAGAGAAAATAGAGAAGGTGTAGTGGCTAGCGATCTATCATGGCGAATATATATGTATATATATTCTTATTTTTCTTATTTGTGTCTCTTTTTAAACGTTTCAGTCTTTGGACTTCGACCATAATGGTGCACCTCTTTCAAAGATTTAGTTTATCCAGTGGTTAATTCTATGCTAAATCGCTGCATTACGCGACATAAAGTGATATACCATAAATAATTTGGGCTTTTGGACATAAACAAAAATGTAGACACAGGCTCTCAAATTATACATATACATATGTATGAAACATACATACATGTAAAAATGCTTGTGTGCGTGCGAGTGTGTGTGGTGCGGTGGCTTTCTGCATTGTTTTTGTCTGTCAAATTCTAATCACAACGTATATAGTAAGCAAACTTTAGCTTTCAACACTACGTTTTAGTATATTTTTATTTATATCTATTCTTAATTCCCTTCGAGTTATTTTCTTTCGTTCGCAAACTTATCTATCTCGTTCTGGAGGAAACGTTGCTTTGGTTTTACTATTTAGAAACACTTATACGATATATATTCCTTAAGACATATTTATTACATTATATGAAATAATATTATATCATAGAAAACAGACATAATTTTAGAATGTAACCAATATATGACATATACCAATAAAGTATAGATACCGAATAATTTTTCACAAAATGGTTGCTTTACTTGGAGTTTTCTATATATGAGATCATTCGACTTAAGTAGCATTAATGTTGAATTCTCACTGCAAGCTTGTATATAGTTGTTGTTTGTTCCTTCTCGAGCCATGCCTGGCTCATAAGGGCCGGTTTCCCGGTTTCTTGGCGTATAGGTTCCCCACCTGGACGGGACGCCGGTCCGTCGCAGGTTAGCTGCAAGATGCAGGAGGAAAGAGTGCGAGAAAATTGTGGCGAAAGAGTCAGCAGAAGTTTCGCCATTACCTTCTGCCGGAGCCGCGTGGAGCTTAGGTGTTTCGCTCGTAAACACACACCTCGCCCGGGCTGAGATTCGAACTCGCGATACTTCGACCGTGAGTCCGCTGCTCTAACCACTAGGCCATGTGCCTCTACACAAGCTTGTATATAGTGATTCACTTCGAATCCATAGGAAAACAAAATATGTATGTTTTTGGAATTTCTTTATGAAGACTGACTCATCAATGCTCTAAAAATGTCTTGTGTGCTTACAAAGTGGAATGCCAGAGTTTGCCACAGTTAAAATAGGACGATGAATAAGTTTATGCTATTTTTGTTTGTGTTCAGAATATTTTCTCTATCTGGACTTAGTATTTCAGAAACCTCGTTTAGAAAATAGACTTCGTTATGTAAATAGATTATATCAGGTAAGATCGCTCTTGCCACTAATCTGAAGATGTATATATAAATTATAAAAAAAAAATTCTCGTTTACGGATATATTTCCTGTAATCTAGCTAACAAAAAAGTTCTAAGTCGGTGAGAGTCAGGAAACCCACAACCGTGACACTACATATGGATTTTGCGGCCCTGCTGTATCTTGATCTGAGTAAAGTCAAGATTTTTGCATAAATAACGTATATTCATTGATCATATAGTTTTATGTTTCTGCAAAAGTTCTTTCATTTCTAAGTCACTAAAAATATCAACTTTCATTTTTATTTCTTACCTCAACATTTACAATTGCATTTCCATAATGCATGTAATTACATTTTCTCGTATACGTAATAATATAAATTCCTTTGATACTGTTTATTAGTTTACATTTAATACATTACGCCCTTCAATCGTAAAAAAGATTTCTTGCTTTGCTCGTAAGCGGTCGTCGTTCGACTTTTTGATAATCACTCCTAAATTTCCAATAGTCTTACACAAGAAATATACGCTGGTTAATGTAGTTCTAGTTATTCAAGACAAAAATAGCACAAAGCTAAAAAATGCCGGCATTTTTTCCCTATTCACTCACTTTTCTATATTTGCCAATCTTTATGTAATGCTATTGTGTTTTTTTATATTTTTCATGTAAACCATTTCAACACAATCTCACACGCACACACACGCTCACATACGTACATGCACACATGCACAAACACACACATGTATATACATACATACAAACATACATACATACATACATACATACATACATACATACATACATACATACATACGTACATACATACATACATACATACATACATACATACATACATACATACATACATACGTACATACATACATACATACATACATACATACATACATACATACATACGTACGTACATACATACATACGTACGTACATACATACATACATACATACATACATACATACGTACGTACATACATACATACGTACGTACATACATACATACATACATACATACATAAATACATACATACATACATGCATACATACATACATACATAAATACATACATACATACATGCATACATACATACATACATGCATACATACATACATACATACATACATACATACATACGTACATACATACATACATACATACATACATACATAAATACATACATACATACATACATGCATACATACATACATACATACATACATACATACATACATACATACATACATACATACATACATACATACATACATACATGTTAAATCGGGCCGTGCGCCATCATACTCAGGCTGAGCTTTTTTTATGCTCAATACGATTTTGATCGAATTCTGTTCTTCTTTCGTGCTTTGATTTCCTCTTTGATGAACAATCCTATACACGAGGTTTAGCCATCTATTTTCCAAATTCTTGACGCAGTCCTTATACTTTAATTTCGGTTTGTGTGTTGCCATTTTATCCTAGACTAACACACTGCACAGAAATTGCCCACAAAAGAAAAAAATAGAGAGGGAGCGAGAGTAATAGACAAAGAGAAAAAAATCAACAAAATGAGATAATCCCACAATAAAGAATACTAGTCTCACACTTGCAGAAGCGGGATGAGTTAATTATTTATGTGTATATATATATATATGTGTGTGTGTGTGTGTGTGTGTATGTGTATGGTGTGTGTGTATGTGTGTGTATACATACATACATACCTACATATATATATGTATATATATATATATATAGATATATATATATATATATATATATATATATAATATATAATATATATATATATATGTATATATATATACATATATTATTTCTCTACTACTCACAATGAGCTAAACACAGAGGGACAAACAAGGACAGATATCGACCACAGTGCGTAACTGGTGCTTAATTTATCGACCCCGAAAGGATGAAAGGCGAAGTCGACCTCGGCGGAATTTGAACTCAGAACGTAACGGCAGACGAAATACGGCTACGCATTTCGCCCAGCGTGCTAACGTTTCTGCCAGCTCGCCTATATATGGTATTTTTATGTAAGCTTAAAGCTTATGGCGATCACCGTGCAATGACTACGGAAAATAGTCTAATAAAAGGGGCGCCGTATAAAACCATTCGCACCGAAAGCATATAGAAAGTTTGTTTACATAAAAACTAACACAAACTATTATAGTTCTTAAATTTGACAGAAATGGGGAGGCTGATTCACCAGTGTAAAAGTAACACACTTAGTCACGTTAACAAAAGGATGTGGGTTTGACTGCCACGCGGACAGGAAAGCCGTCTTTTTTTCTGTCGAGGGCTTATATACCCCTTTATTAGACTATTTCCCTTAGTCATTGCACGGTGATCACCATAAGCTTTAAGCTTATATAAAAAAATACCATTATTATTATTTACAGGATTGTAAAAACAGCACAGTATAAAAAACCATTCGCACCGAAAGCATATATATATATATATATATATTACATGGTGTCCCAAAAAAATGTATACACACCTTAAATAATTGTAAATTTGTTATTCTTTGTAAGCCTAGTACTTATTCTATCGTTCTCTTTTGCCGAACCACTATGTGTATACATTTTTTTGGGGACACCTGTATATATATTATATATATATATATATATATATATATATATATATATATATTATATATATATATATATATATATATATATATATTATATATATATGTATATATATATATATATATATGTATATATATATATATATAATCTAATTTTATTTGTTAGGGAATAAAAATTCCGGCATAACAGGGGTTTAAATTATTCTCAATGAGGAAATTATATCTTCATTTAGAGATAGTAGGCCCCTTCATCTCACCATATAAAAGAATTTTTATTTAAATACTTACTACTTTATAACTTGGCTACACGTGTTTCATGAGGTACATTTCCCGGTTCCTTAACCACGCCGTTTTGCTGGAACCACTCATAAAAGACAACCCCAATCATCAGGCCCCTATATCACTTGCTCATAGTTTGATGCTATAAACTATATTTTTTGATACTATAATCTATATTTTTTAAACAAATAAATATGTGTAAACTAGGCATATATAAACGGGCTTCTTTCAGTTTCCGTCTACTAAATCCATTTACAAGGCTTTGGTCGGCCCGAGGTTATAGTAGAAGGCACTTTCCTAAGTTGTCACTTAGTGGGACTGAACCCGGAATCATGTGGTTGGGAAACAAGATTCATACCCCACTGGATATAAGACTATAACTAGAATCTGTTGTACACAATACATTAGCATGCATATACATCAGTATATATTTATCGATATATCTCTATCTTTGGTACTCGAATGATTTTTTTTCCACCTTGTTTTGCACCAATGTGCTTATATATATATATATATATATATATAGAGAGAGAGAGAGAGAGAGAGGGGGGGTGAAAGGCAATTACAGTTAATCAAATGATTGTTCTTGTAGTGTTCAATACTGCATCATTGGCTAGAATATTCATTAAACAAGTGCTGTTGAATTCCTGTACTGAATGTCTAATGTTTTGTCTATCAAATAAATTATCCAGAGAAGTAGATGAAATTGTAATTCATAGCCAAAAAGGATAAGAAACCGCAAGTATTCAAATCGGATACAGCTTAGAACAGATTACATCAATTTCAATGCTTTCTAAAGTTCTATTTAGCTGGAAGTTATTAATCGCGTTATACCACCAACCAAATACGTGTAGAGGAATACTGATGATAAATCGTGACTTGTATGTCAATTTTGTTGTTGTACATGTTGAATTTTTAAACTAGTGACTATCTGGGGTTTTTTTTTCTTGTTTTAAACCACTTCATATTTCCAAGTAGTGAAAAATACACAAACGGAGCTTTTACAGAAACACTATTACTTACTCGATCTATTAACAAACACAGGATCTCCCGGCTAATCTGGCCGGGTTCCATATCCATCAATGTACGATAACTAACTAAATACGCACACACACACACACACACACACACACACACACACACATATAAACTCACCCACGCACAAGACACAGAATTCTAATACGGTTGTAAATCTTGTATGTTTATGTACGAGTTAGTATGTGTGTGTCTGCTAGTCTGTGTGTGTACATATATACTCTTTTACTTGTTTCAGTCATTTGACTGCGGCCATGCTGGAGCACCGCCTTTAGTCGAGCAAATCGACCCCGGGACTTATTCTTTGTAAGCCCAGTACTTATTCTATCGGTCTCTTTTGCCGAACCGCTAAGTGACGGGGACGTAAACACACCAGCATTGGTTGTCAAGCAATGCTAAGGGGGAAAAACACAGACACACAACACACACACACACACACACACACACACATATATATATATATACGACAGGCTTCTTTCGGTTTCCGTCTACCAAATCCACTCACAAGGCTTTGGTCGGCCCGAGGCTATAGTAGAAGACACTTGCCCAAGGTGCCACGCAGTGGGACTGAACCCGGAACCATGTGGTTGGTTAGCAAGCTACTTACCACACAGCCACTCCTGCGCCTGGTATATATATATCTTTGGTACTCGAATCATAACGGTTACCATGGTTTCATTCCTACCAATCGCTCCGGTTTCGACTCCTAGCCGACGCAGGTCTTCATTTTTATACTTCCAACTATGGCTGTATGGTGGGGAGTGTCTTCTACAGTCTAGAGTTCCAGGCCGACCAAAGCTTTATGAGTAGATTTGGTGAACGAAAACGGAAAGAAACCCGTTGTGTATATATACAGGGGTTGGACAAAATAATGGAAACACCTAGCATCATAGCATCATAATTTTGAAATAGCTATAAAACCGTCAAAAGCTTGTTTATTTTTATGTTTTTTTTTTATTTATTATAAGTGTTACTTAATATGTTTTGCTAAAATTGCTTTTTCTTTTCAAATATCATCAAAAAAAGTTAATCAAAATTCATTAGAATGACAGATCTATTAGACTTTCAAAGAGGCCAAATTGTTGGTGCTCGTATGGCAGGCGCTAACGTAACGAAAACAGCCGAAATGTTTGGTGTATTAATAAGTACTGTCTCGAAAGTAATGACAGCCTTTGAGAAAGAGGGAAAAGCCTCCTCGTCGAAACAAAACTTCGGAAGAAAACCAAAACTTTCAGATAGAGACCGTCGTACTCTTACTCGAATTGTTAGAAAGGATTACAAAAGTACAGCTCCCAAAATTACTGCAGAGCCTAATGAACACCTTGAGAACCCAGTTTCCACAAAACCGGATTTCATGGGAGGGCTGCAATCAGAAAACCACTACTTTCAATTTGTCGGCACGATGACACCTATTGAGGTACAACCATATGTCCTTCTCTGCCTTCCTATCTGCAAGCAATAAATAAGCCTGTTCCTTTCCTCATTGACATGTCACCTTTGAGAAATTCTTAATTCTTGAGATCATGAATAAATAGATAGACAGATAGGTAGATAGATAGTAGATAGACAGACAGACAGACAGACCGATATATAGATAGATAGATCGATAGATAGATAGATAGATAGATAGATAGATAGATAGATAGATAGATAGATAGATATATAGATAGATAAGATAGATAGATAGATAGATAGATAGATAGATAGATAGATAGATAGATAGATAGATTTAGGCCACTGTTATATGTGTGCTTGTCTTTGTGTGTGCGTTTATGTTTATCAGTATAAAGTAATATAAAGTTGCATCTCTGTTTAAATCATTGCCCCCCCCCCCACCACCACCACCACCGCTTGACAACCTGGTGTTGGTGTGTTTACGTCTCAGTCACTTAGCAGCTCGGCAAAATTGACCGATGGAATAAATACCAGACTTAAACAAAAATATAAGTACTGGGG
>NC_043008.1:54132939-54135439 GCF_006345805.1 Octopus sinensis
CTGACTGGTTCACGGAGCACCTCCGAGACAGATTCGGCAATGAGTGTGATGGTCTTTTTCTGTGGTATGTGTATTATTATTTTATATTTTGTTGTATAGGTATAATTGTTATATTATTTTAAGTTGTTTTGTTTGTTTTTGTCCTTGAATACATCAGAAGTATCCATTGGCGGTAGTGTAATGGATACTTCTATCCCTTAGACGGTTATTTTAACCTCTAACTCAGCTAACCTATATATATATATATATATATATATATATATATATAATATATATATATATATATATATATACATATATACGACGGGCTTCTTTCAGTTTCCGTCTACCAAATCCACTCACAAGGCTTTGGTCGGTCCGAGGCTATAGTAGAAGACACTTGCCCAAGGTGCCACGCAGTGGGACTGAACCCGGAACCATATGGTTTGTAAGCAAGCTACTTACCACACAGCCACACCTCCGCCTATATATATATATATATGTGTGTGTGTGTGTGTGTGTGTGTGTGTGTGTGTGTGTGTGTGTGTGTATAGTGGGGGAGAATTCACGAAAAAATACAAGTCGAAGACAGGTGGTGTAGAAAACAAACAGATGTATTAGTATAACGCTCGGGAATCGAAAATGTCTTTTACGTTTCGAGCCTACGCTCTTCCACAGAAAGGAACACAGAAAGAAACAAGCAGAGAAAAAATGTGTGAAGTGGCTACCGATCTATCATTAAATATTTCTTTTCATTGTTCCTCTTTTTTCTTATTGTGTTGTTACACTCGTTGAAACTTTTACATAGATGTAGTTTACTGGTTGGGCATGTGAATGTCAACATGATAAAAATTACGCCAAACATATCCTTATGCAAAGTCCGGGGGATCAAGGTGTCCAAAGTATTCCTAGAGGATTGCATGGAGAAATGTTTTTAGAAAGGATTATTTTTATTCTGTAACGGGAAAAGAAAATATGTAAGACAAACATGCAACATGTGTCGGTGCATGTGTATGTGTCTATGTGTATATGTCTGTGTGAGTGTGAGTGAGAAAGAGAGAGATGAGAGAGTCAAACTTTCGCTCAATCTCCTCCCTACAAGCCTCTGCTCACAATGCAAGCCAACTTAGAGCTATGTTAAAATACACTTGTACAAGATGTTGTGAAGTTGGCTCGTATCTTGAATCCGAAATCCAGTATCACATAGTCCAAAACTTGCTGAGGTTGAATTACCTTCTTGGATCGATGAAATACATATCAGACGAGTACTGGCATTGATATAACTCGCTACCTCCACCCGATAATAAACGACATTACGTTTCTGATAAACATCTTCATAGTTACATGTTCCAAAATATCATTGAATTCTCGTTTCCAAAAATAAAATTTCAAAGAAAATTTAAGATAGACTTTTTTTTTGCATCTTTCAAACAAATCGAAAATTCAATTTTGTCAAATGTAATTTTGTTTTCCAATATCATTCGAATAAAACGATATCTCTTTGTTTTAGTCACGATTACGAACACAAAACAAACACGATTTTTATTTTACTTAAATATGCGATTAATGCCACTTCATAATTGAATTACACACGAATCTCTTTTCCTTTTACTTCTGTTACTCTTTTAACTATTATTTGTTTCAGTCATTGGACTGCACCCATGTTTGCACATCGTCTTGAAGGGTTTTAGTCGAGTAAATCGATCCCAGTAATTAAGTCTGCTACTTATTCTAACGGAGCCTTTTGCCGAAACTCTGAGTTACAGGGATGTAAACAAACCAACACGGTTCTCAAATGTGGTGGGAACAAACACACACACACACACACACACCACACACACACACACACACACACATATATATATATATATATATATAAGCACACACACACACACATAAAGGGATTCTTTCAGCTTGCATTCACAATATTTTTCCGGCCTGAGATTATAGTAAAAGACACTTGCTCAAGGTGTCACACAGTGGAGTTGAACTCGAAACCATGTTGTTGGGAAACAAACTTCTTACCACACATTCACGCCTGTGCCTACTTGGTGTTTTTTCTTTGGTTGGGGGGGGTGAGATGTCTATTTAAAAAAAAAAAACATTTCTATATAGCGAACAAGTTACTACAGGAAAAACAATCCATGGTGAAGGCGTCCACTGACGAGTGAAATAAACGAAGCATTCCAAATAATTTCCCTTGCTTGTTAAACTAGAAAATGCTTTTAGTTTAGCCATAATTCATTGTGCTTAAGGACCAGGCTTATACCTACTTTTATCTACATATTTAATAGTGCATTTTATCCATATAAACTGGCGATTTAAACGTGAAATGGTTTACAGATAAAGAAATTAACCAAAATAAAGGTACGTCTGCGTAACAGTGAACTTATTTCTACCAATTTTATGCTATATTTGGCTTCAAGTGCCAAGGCATGTAACAATTTCTATGATTGTTGAGGAAATTAAACATAGGTCACTTGGTCAAAGTAATTTCCTTTCGGTAGCTCGACATTTCATT
>NC_043008.1:54140439-54147939 GCF_006345805.1 Octopus sinensis
TAGCAACTCTCTTCCTTTCTCTGGTCACAAAGGCATTGCAAAAGATCATGGTGCTCCCCTTCTTCCTGTAAATTTGAATGTTTCGTGGTATTTCATTACGTTCCCATTTCAATATCCTCGTGGGTATATAATACCACTCACAGTGAAAAACTTAGTAAAAGTGTTCGTAAATTCAACCAAAGCATAACAATAAGTATTGGTTAATAATAATACTTCTTGATCTTGTTGTTGTTTCAACCATGGCTGCCTCTGCGTAGTTATTTGTGTTGTTGTTTACTTTGTAAAACAGTAAGGGGAGAGGGTTGCTAGCACATCACCCTCTACCCACATTTTTCCCATCCACATCTTTACCATCTTTACCCTAACAAAATCTGATAATAGGTATAGATGCAAATCTATCTGATTATTTGTCTCCTTCTAAAATCAGGCATAACTTGGCGATCGGTCGACTTACAACACCTTTCTTCGTCTTGAGTTTAGTAGACAGAGTGTTATTAACTTGCCAACAAGATCAAGGTGAGGTCTGAAGGGCTGTAGGCAAAGGAGTTCCTTGTTGGGGTCCGGTACTGACGTGGGGAAAAAATTTCGCCGCCGGGCAAAATGCTTAGCTCCATTTCGTTTGTCTGTACGTTCTGGGTTCAAATGCCACTGAGGTTGTCTTTGCCTTTCATCCCTTCGGGGTCAATAAAATAAGTACTAATTGAGCACTGACGTTGATGTAATCGACATACACCCGCCCCCTAAATATCTGGCTTTGTGCCAAAATTTGAAACCTATATTAAAAACTGGATTCAGTCATAGAATAATATATCGTAAATATAAATTCATTCTATAAGCAACGTATAAATCAAAACTGCAGTATAATAATTGGAAATTAATGAATTGAAAATTCGGGTAACTGCAAACAGTGTTTTGAAGTTACCACCTCAAATTTCGTATCGGTAGAGTATTCATGGCCGGCATACAAGACGTGCGGAGTCTGATACAAATAATTAGTTACAACAAGATAATGACAAGCAGACGATGGAAATGCTTAGAAGTCGGTAATGGAAATCACATTAGTGTAATAAGTAAACATAGTGAAAACAAATGGAACACTTTTTTCTGTATGTAAAGAAACAATAAAATACAAACTAGAAACTAATTACAGCAGAGAAAAATATTTAAAGAAAGCTAAAACAGAAGAAAAGGTTAAAAAATAGAACATCAATTCTAAAATATATAAGAGAATAAAATTGAAGGAAAAAAAAGACAATTGTTGGCGGAAACCAGAAACAGATTTTTAGCTGCACAGAAATAATGTTTAGCGAGAATATACAAAAATAGAAGAATGAGAAATATTCTAATGTTTGGTGCGGATGATATAACCACTGCAGTGAGATAATTGATTAAATCCTTCCAAATATCCCAGACTTCATAAAAACTGGGCTGGATGGGTATCTATGTGCACCGGGTAACATATTTACACTTTCAACGTTGAAGCGGATAAGTTGTACAAATATGTATTACTAACAGTATCGCCCGGCGTTGCTCGTGCTTGTTTTGACTCTTTAGAATTGGAATTTTTGAAAAGTAAAAATTTTGCCTTATGTAGCTTGTTATTCTCTTTAGGGAACATTTTTCCTGGTTGAAATACACCGAAAAATGGCGACACAGCAGTAAAAAAATCGTAAAAATTAGGGATTTTCATAGGAAAAAAGCACCTTTTTGATGTAAATAATTTTTGGTGTTAACATGGTCCGATTTGAATTTTATCTTTTACGGAATGAAGAGCAAGCCTTCTTCTATCATACTCTCAATTTTGGTCAACTTGCGTCGCAGGGTCTCGGAGGAGATAGTGTTAGTTGAAGGCTACCAAACCTGCCACACGCAGACAACTTCAGCTTTATATATATTGATATGCGGAACATGACAACCACCTGGCCTCAGTCACCTGAAATATGCCCATCCTGACTGAAGATGAAGAAAATGAAAACAAATCGCTCTGAGAATATTATCAAAGACTGTAAAGAAAATATCTGTACTCGAATTAACATCTCAGTCACTTCTGACCGAAACAATGCCCGGGCGGATGTCGAAAATGTATCTTCTGTGAAAATGATAGACGTTCCACCTTTGGACCAGGGCAGTCCTTCAAATTTCTCTATATATTTTTAAAACTTTGTTCTTATTAGCGAGAATTGTATTTTGTATACTTTATAAAATATTTAAAGCTTTAAGATTACATGAAATAACTCGTTTATTTCTGTTGAGCTCGAAATAGGTAAAGCTATATGTGGTATACAGAATTATTTATATGCAACGACATGCAAAGATGAATTACTCCAATAAATTTCATATTTCTGATTTCTGTTGAAAATTATTGGAACTGAAACACGTTAGGATAGGAGACATGAAAGTGAGGAAAATATCAATCATAATTGAAGTATTGGACATGACAAAAAAAATATATGAAAAAAACATGTAAACGATACCGAGGCACATGACATTAGTTTCGTTCAAACATTTAACCCTGTAATGCACACTCTATATCCTACACAGTATACTTTATGCACAAAGCACATATATTTCTTTACTACCCACAAGGGGCTAAACACAGAGGAGACAAACAAGGACATACAAACGGATTAAGTCGATTATATCGACCCAAGTGCGTAACTGGTACTTAATTTATCGACCCCGAAAGGATGAAAGGCAAAGTGGACTTCGACGGAATTTGAACTCAGAACGTAACAGCAGACGAAATATTGCAAAGCATTTCGCCCGGCGTGCTAACGTTTCTGCCAGCTCGCCGCCTGCACAAAGCATATATCCAAACTACAAATTAGCACAACATATAAACATTAAAATAATCTAACACAACACATACTATTACACAATCGATGTCGTGTAAATTGTTGATATAACATCAACAATTTACATGATAAGCATTCTGCACGTTTTCCTTACATTAATATAAAGCACATACTGTATATTATCACCACCTGACACTAAATTATAATGCTAATCGCACAGCACATACAAATTACAAACAACACTGCCCTTCGAAATAATACGGCTTACATTGGACGCATCCTTATAGACGAGACAGTAAAAGGATACTAGAAACTGCAAAGTAAATCCTACAACATAACAAATTTGATCTTAAATGCAAGCGGAAATTGTACAACCCTAGAAGATGTCAATGTACATAACCTCAGAATCCCAGAGCAGCATCTGGTAATGCAGCAGGAACTCGCATAAAACTGGCGAAATGATGATGATGATAATAATAACTATTATTATTATTATTGTTGTTGGTGTTGTTGCTACTGTTGTTGTTGTTATTATTATCATTATTATTATTATTATTATCATCATCATCATTATTATCATTATTATTATCATTATCATTATCATAATTATTATTATTATTATTATTATTATTATTATTATTATTATTATTATCATTATTATTATTATTATTATTATTAACATTATTATTATTATTATTATTATTATTATTATCATTATCATTATTATCATTATTATTATTATTATTATTATTATTATTATTATCATTATCATTATCATTATTATTATTATTATTATTATCATTATTATCATTATTATTATTATTATTATTATTATTATTATTATTATCATTATTATTATTATTATTATTATTATTATTATTATTATTATCATTATCATTATTATCATTATTATTATTATTATTATTATTATTATTATCATTATCATTATTATTATTATTATTATTATTATTATTATTATCATTATTATCATTATTATTATTATTATTATTATTATTATTATTATTATTATTATTTTCTGCCTTTGGATTAAATGAGAACAGGTTACAGCTGAAGTGGATGGAATACTATTTAGATGAGAGAAACTTCTTATCCAAATCAGTGGAAAGCACTTAAAGCCAAAGAAAAGTCACTTCTCCACCAAAAGAAGAACGCCTCTTCAGTATTATAGTAAGTTCAATATAAGAGAATAGCAGAGATGGACAGCAACTTTAATTTGCACAGTAGAGGGTACTTGTGGTTTTCGCTCTCTGAATAAGATGGCTTTCTATGTTGTAAAGTATGGCATGAAAGCTTTTAGATTTCATTGAATGAAAAAGCACGTAAACAGCTGTGTATTGGCAAATAATAATTACATCTTATGAAACTACACTCTCAACGAAAGGTATATGACTTCGTATCTATGTAATATATACATATTTTTCATAGGCTGGTTACTGGGATTTCTAAAATTATATTTGGTTATTGTTCAACTTCTTTGTTACCGTAAAATTCTGTTTGTGAAATTTTCATTATCTCTTTTCATTTTATGACACAATTATGGTGACTTCAACTGCACTCTCCCCTCAATATATAATTTCTGGATATTTGTGTCGCGGAAAGATTAACAGGTTACGGAAAACGTTGCAACGCTGGACAGTTTGTTTAAGGCGTATGCCATGTTTTACGTTTGTTTTTTTTCTATAATTTAAGTTCACCTGAGGTCATATTTGATTTTTGTTTCATTGGATTAATTAAATCAGTAGTAGTAGTAGTAGTAGTAGTAGTAGTAGTAGTAATATCAGCAGCAGCAGTAATAGTATTATTAATAGTAGTAGTATTAGTATCAGCAGCAGCAGTAGTAGTAGTATCAGCAGCAGCAGCAGCAGCAGTAGCAGTAGTAGTAGTAGTAGTAGTAGTAGTGGCAACAGTGGTTATTGTAGAATCGGTGGTGGTAGTAGTAGTGGTGGTGGTGGTGGTGGTGGTGGTGGTGATGCTATTGGTGGTGTGTGGTGGTGGCGGTGGTGGTTAAGATATTAACGACAGTAGCAGTAGTCGTAGTAGTTGTTGTGGTTGCTGTAATAGTAGTAGTAGTAGGAAGAGGAGGAGGAGGAGGAGGAGGAGGAGGTGGTGGTGGTGGTGGAGGAGGAGGAGGAGAAGTTTGGTTCCAGCTTAGTTCTGTCTGAGAAAACTAATGAACAAAGGTAATTCCAGCTGTAATTAGCAGGTCTTTTGTTTTTAGACACATTGTATCTACAACTACATTATTCGTTATGGCCTTCCATTTTCTTTATCATTCGTTTGTTCCTGCCTGGCTCATTAGGGCCGGTTTCCCGGTTTCCTTGGCGTATAGGTTGCCCACCTGGACAGGACGCCACCTGGACGTCGCAGGTGAGCTGCAAGATGCAGGAGGAAAGAGTGAGAGAAAGTTGTGGCGAAAGAGTCAGCAGAAGTTAGCCATTACCTTCTGCCGGAGCCGCGTGGAGCTTAGGTGTTCGGCTCATATACACACACACATCGCCCGGTCTGAGATTCGAACTCGCGATCCTTCGACCGCGTGTCCGCTGCTCTAACCACTAGGCCATGTGCCTCTACTTTCTTTATCATGGTGAGTATTATTTGACAGAGGTTTGGCAATTATTTCAGGCAAGTAAAGTGATAAGAAACATTACTGGAATCAAACATATAATAGGATCACTTGAGATGTATAGAGTGTCAACTTCTGTAGAGAGGTGAAATATCCTCCGGCTTTGGAGAGAAAGACCACATTTTGCGTTGCGCTTGCTTTCATCGGAAAGAGGTTCATGATGATAGTGGTGCCCAAAACTAGGAGCGACTATAAAAGTGACTGTAGCTAGGTGCCGGCTACGTTTAGAGATGGTGCAGTGTTTTTTCATGATATCTACAGCCTACATACAAGGCCTCAGATTGTCGCCCGTATTGTAGAGTAAGCATGGAAACTATATTTACACGCTCTTCGTTAATTTGTCTACGGTTGCCTAAATAGTATATTGTATGTGATAACTATTGGGTTGTCCGGAAAGTTCGTGCCGATTTATAGTATCTTACCTTTCGACTTACTTTTAGAACATGGTTGAGTCCATAAAATAGGATTTGACTACACCTCCTTTTAGAGTACAGTTTAAGCTAACTTTTCGTGGAAGAAGGTTTATGTTCCTATAACCTGTGTTAATTCTGTAACCCTTCAAATTGGAAGGTAAAGTTCATTTTTGGCACTTGATGCTTTGCTAACCAGACAAAAATTGCTGCAGCTCGGCTGGGATGTGTTACCCTACCCTTCATATTGTGCCTTCGGATTTCCACTTATTCAGGCCTCTGCAGAATAGTCTTAATGGTAAAAATTTCAATTCCTTGGATGACGTAAAAAGATACCTTGATGAATTCTTTGCCATGAAACCACCTCAGTTCTGGGAAGAGCGTATTTTCAAGTTAAAGGAAAGATGAAGACACATTGTGCAACAAAATGGTTCATATTTGGTTGATTAAAAATATAATGGCAAGTATTTATTGACTTTTTTCTTTCCTTTAAAAATCGGCACGAACTTTCCGGACAACCCAATACTTTTCATTAAAATGGAGTACTGAGCGTTTCAGTTCTTCCTATGGATCTAGATTCATACAAAATAGATTTCATTTACCCTCTGACTCAATCAACTTTTCCTTTCATCCGTTCACGGTCGATGAGTTCCAGTTGAGCACTGGGGGGGGGGGGCGACGTAATCTACTTGCCCCTCCACCGAAATTGCTGGCATTGCGCCAAAATTTGAAACTATATTATATTTTTTATATTATACTAGCAGTATCGCCCGGCGTTGCTCGGGTTTGTAAGGGAAATAACTATATAAACATTTTTAGAGAGTTACTTCCTTTATAGATGCCAATTCGGGCTTTCTTAGCCATTTCTGTTTTGGTGTCTTCAAGCCATGAAGTCGTTGTTCTAAAAGAACGCTGGTCTCCTTGACAACGCATTACGACGTTGATTTCCTTAAACTCCCTCCCCACAGCTTCACGAGGGAGGGAAGAAGGGGGAGAAGCAAACAGGTGCAGGTGTGACCATGGACGCCAACTCCGCCGCCATCGACACACGAAAAATTATGCATTAAAATGGAATAAAAAAATGATGTTAAATTATTTTTAAAATCGTAGACTCATCGTAGACGCGCGCTAATAGCCAGACGGGCTTGATATGAATCACGACTATAAGATACCCGAATTTGGTTAAACTGCACCGCAAAATGTGGGAGGAGTTAGGAATCTAAATCGTAGGAGACAGACACTCACACAACTACAGTTTTATATATATAGATATATGGAAGACCAAAATATCATAAAATATCAAACTGAGTTTTCGTTTCGTTTTGTTTGTGGGATTTTTGTTGGGTATTTTTTTGTTGTTATTTTTCAGGATTTCCGTTTGAATAGAAATGGATCAACATTTTCGTTTATTATCATTATATATTTATTCTTAATTTTTATTAGGATGAGCTGAAAGAGGTTATCGCTTATAATTAATTAACAAAATATATAAAAGCTGCATAAAGTACTTGAAGTGACGCCTATTGATCGATTTTAGAATATCAACTAAATATTAATTAGAATGAATGTGACAAAAATAACTAAATTCTCTTGTTTTTTTCGTTGTTTACTTCCACTACTTCATTTTGGATACTAACTTCCGTTTGCTTAG
>NC_043008.1:54152939-54155439 GCF_006345805.1 Octopus sinensis
ACTGAGGGAACAGATAAAGGTTGAAACAGTGTCTGGTGATTCACCGGCGTTATAGGTAAAGCCTTAAGTTTTTAATACATAAGTGTATTTGAGAAGTTTCTCTAAGACATAATATGATATCTAGGGCTGTTCCATGTTCGTAAACACATAAATATTATGCATACCGGTTTCGTAAATATTTACATATTCTGATGGCGGCGAAATGGGAGAATCATCAAAGAATCGGTCAAAATATTTTGCAACATTCAGCTACGGCTCATTAACTTCTAGGATGCAATCTCACCGAAGTCAACATTGCCTTTCATCATTCAAGGGTCGATAAAATTAAGTATCATTCAAGGTCTTAGTTCGACAAAAACATCGATAGTTCCCCTCCCTCAAAATTTATAGCTTTGTATGTATACTAGAAGCATCATCCGCTCATTCTTCCGAAGGTTGCAGGTAGACGGAATGGTAGTGTGTCATATTAAACGCGGTGTAGCTATATCATTTATATTCTTATTTCATATCCAATAGAGATCGACTTTTCTTTTCTTTATTTTTTTTAGCTTCCCACTATCAGTAAACTAAGTACTATTTATGTACTAGTTTATTCAATGAACATTTTTTCTGTGACATTTTCCCAATGCTATAACTCATTGTTTGTTTTATTCCTTTTACTTTCCTCCATCTCACTATTTCTTTAATTGGCCCTTGCATCCTTAAATCCATTCTAATTAGAACGTGTTACCAGCTATTAAATCCGATGCTTAACTGAACGTCCTCGTTAGCAGTTTCTGTCTGATTTACACTAAGAACAGATATGTGTGCGAATCTCATGTCGAGATAATCGAAGCAGAAACTTCACTAGAAATTATTGAAGAATGTAATTCATCTTAAGTAACCTTTAATATATCATGATTATGTCCGCAGGGGACATAAACGTGACATTTTTATAAACATTTCTTTTTACAAAATAAAAAGAAAAATCTAGCTTTTTTATACAATTCAGCTTCATATGACAAAATATATATAATTTGTATGAATATAAATATCATCACTGCTAATTATTTTAATTGGGGGTCTTGAAACTGAAAAATGAAAAGCCATAATTATTAAGTAAAACTCAATTGAGAAATAATTATACTTTCTAGTATAGTTAATCCGTTTTTGTCCTAGTTTTAAAAAGTCTAATAACTCGTGGATACTTTATCAGTGGAGATCTTTCCTCAAATTACTTCGTCACCATGATGTGAACCGTTGACAAGCCAGACCTCGGATGACCTCTTTTCTCCAAACTACAAATCCATAAGAAAATCTGAAGACAGTCTTATAAGGCAATACAGCACTCGTTATTTTACAGTGTTGCCACTACTTACAGCACCGAGCTGGCATCATAGCACCTGAAATTACTTCGTCACCATGATATGCATAGATAACAAAAGAGTTACTGCATATCTGCTCTTCTCCAAACTCTGTGACACGCTCGGTGGAAGAAAGAATATACAACAAACTTATAAAAATTGATTTTTCTTAAATCTTAAAACATATTTCAAATCTCATCTTCATCCACGCCAAAAAAATAAATTCACACTATTTCTCAGTGAAATTTAAGTCGGAGGATCATTAATGAACCAGCGATGGATGGGCTCAGGAAATTCCATACGTTGTAGAAACAAATAGCTACCTAAACAATCAAATCTATAAACTAACAATTAAATTTTTAATTGACATAATTAGAACAAAAAGCTTCTCTCAGTTTATGTGTGTGTGTGTGTATGAATATGCGTATATATGTACATAACATACACACATACACACACACGCACATATATGTGTGTGTATTTATGTATGTATATCCTTTAAGTTCGTTTACCTAAACGTCTTGAATATGAACATAAAAACTATTTCATTATGCCAGCTACAGCCTAATGATGTCAGCAGACAATACCAGCTTTTGGGGTCGCACCGAGCTGTGCTGATATAATGTAGGATAAATATACTTTTCTACTCTAAGCACAAGGCTCGAAAGTTTTAGAGAGGGGTCCAGTCGATTAGATTGCCCCCAGTACGCAACTGGTACTTAGTTTATCGATCCAGAAAGGATGAAAGGAAAGTCGACCTCGGTAAAATTTTAACTTAGAACGTAAATACAGACGAAATACCTATTTCTTTACTACCCACAAGGGCTAAACACAGAGAGGACAAGCATGGACAGATAAACGGATTAAGTCGATTAATATATATTACATAATATAGTTCTGAGTCCATAATTTCTAAAATAATAGTTGGAACGTCCATGGTTGGAATGCCTTCGAGCATGAGTCTAGTCTAATCTTGTAGGCCAGGCTAAGAGCTTCACAATAAAAGCGACAATGAAGTTACAATAGAATTTTATATATTCTGAAAGACCATCTTTTATATATTTATGGGAATTATTTACTTTGCAACATATAAATCAGATTAATAAGATTTATCATATTAATGGAGACGAGAACTGGATGATCGGTGAGGTGGCGTG
>NC_043008.1:54157939-54165439 GCF_006345805.1 Octopus sinensis
GATACTGTGGGTTGTTAGAGGATATGCAGTTTTTCACAGAGGCACCGGGATAATATGGTGGCGCTCTGTCCACTTGATGCTAGGTGTTTCGTCTCGGAGATCACGGAGTCTCCAGAGAAAACGTGACAGGGAAGTAGAGTTCTCTTTGTCTCTGGATCTGATCGAGTGCATATGCTGGGAGTATCTTCCCTTGAAGACATTAGCTGCCATACCAGTATAGTATCTAGTAATGTCATTGGATGGCGTAAGGATGGCTCTGTATACTACTGCCCTTCAGAGGCATGATCCTTCTAGAGAAAACATGGTGGGGTTTCGACAGCTGCAGGTTGGGATTGGGGTGGTACGGGTGTATTTTTACGTCTGTTGATGCGTATGATGTTAGATGCTATGTTGTCTAAGCAGGAGTGTCTCATCTTAACAGTATGAGGGTTGAAGAGTTTGTAATATTTGTGTCTTCTGTGGAAGTGTTTCTTAATTAACGACAGGAAGCCCCTAGCTACGTTGGTAGAAACTTCTAGGTTGACAGGGGGGTTGTAGCATATAATTCTCCTTTTCCTAATCTTTCCTAGTACTACTACTACAAACACCTATTACTACTACTACTACTACTACCACCATTACAGTTATCCAGTGTACTGCACAATGAGATTGAAATCGAAACCTCGCCGTTGCGAAACGAACTTCTTAAACACCCAGCCATGCCTTCACTTATATTGAAGACGTTGAAGGCATTACTGCTCATTTAAAAATCTTTACTAACTTCAACTTCATCTTCTATTCACATTTACCGAAATAATTCCCAAACAGATATGCATCATTGCTTTCCAATGAAGCATAAACCTCTTTAAATGTTTTGATAGCAGACACGGATACAACAGTTTAAAACGCAAGGGAAATAAGAAAGCAACTTACGGGATTTATCAAATATCGATCGCTAAGTGTCGTCTCGATACGTCGGTATAAATGCCGTGGATAGAAAAATACGAATATAACAGCAAAGGCCTTATCGTTTCATAGAAAAGACGCAACAAATGTCAAATGTTCTATCAATCAGTTTAAATACTACTAAGATAGTAAAGATAATTATTTCTCGCGGTGCGTTGGCGAGTAGGAAACAAATGATTTCTTGTACGCAGTAAAGACGTCAAGCGTTTCAGCAATGACAGGCAATCTACGATGTACCAATTATACGCCATGTCAATGCCTTAAGAAGATCGACAGTAATAAATCGAGCATGTAATACTTTCTCAAACCCAAACCAGGATGTAATTGTCTGCACGCTTTTATAATTTTTTTTATCCCCCTATCAACAAAAAAGTGAGATTGGGTGAGTGTGTGTGTTTGTGTGTGTGTGTGTGTGTTTCTGTGTGCTTGTGTCTGTGTGTTTGTGTGTGTGTGTTTGTGTGTGTGTGTTTGTGTGTGTTTGTGTGTTTGTGTGTGTGTGTGTGTTTGTGTGTGTTTGTGTGTTTGTGTGTGTGTGTGTGTGTTTGTCTGTGTTTGTCTGTGTTTGTGTGTGTGTGTGTTTCTCTGTGTGTGCGTGTGTTTCTGTGTGTTTGTGTGTTTGTGTGTGTTTCTGTGTATGTGTGTGTGAATGTGTGTGTGTGTACGTGCGTGTTTGTGTGTGTTTGTGTGTGTGTGCGTGCGTGTTTGTGTATGTTTGTGTGTGTGTGTTTCTGTGTGTATGTGTGTGTGTGAATGTGTGTGTGTGTGTGTATGTGTGTGTGTGATGCAGGCATAGCTGTACAGTTAAGAACTTCGCTTTGCAGCCACACGGTTTTGGGTTCATTCTCCTTGCGCGTCATCATATGCTAATATCTTTTTTATTATAGCCCCAGGCCGACCAGTGCCTTGTTAGTGGATTTGTTAATCGGAAACTACAGAAAGCCACTGATACATCTGTGTGTGCGTGTGTGTGTTTGCGTGAGTGTGTGTGTGTGTGTGTGTTTGTGTGTGTTTGTGCATGTGTGTGTGTGTGTGTGTGTTTGTGTGTGTTTGTGCATGTGTGTGTGTGTGTGTGTTTCTCTCATCTCTTGACAAATAACCTGTGTTGGTTTGTTATGGGCCTCTGTAACCTAGCGGTTCAGGAATAGGGACAGACAAAATGAGTAACAGATTTACAGGTTTAATTTAATCGATTAAACAGTTTAAGGTGGTGCTCCAGTATGGTCGCAATCCATTGGCTGAAACATATAAGAGAGTATAAGAGTTTTATGTCATAAAAGATGATAGTTACATGTTTGAAACAGGAAAGATTGAATAGGCAGACAAACAGACAGACCGACTGACGTGTAGATAGACAGACAGACAGATAAGATAGTCAGACAAACTCACAGATGGACAAACAGAAGGCAGACAGACAGATGATACATACATACATACATACACGTGTATGGGTGGGTGTTTGAGAGAGAGAATGCGTGTGTGTGTTTGTATGTGTGTGTGTGTGTGTGTTGTGTGTGTGTGTTTCTTCAGATATTTTTTTTATAAAGCATATAAATTAAAATGTCTTAGGTGGGGAACCACAACGTAAATCTTTAAATAAGTTTTGTAGGTAACGATTTGGCTTTTATTTCTCAGGGTTTGGTGTTAAGCCGGGATAAATTCGCATAACGAGGCCCTATGTATATTGCACTTAAGAAAGATCCCTAAAATCATATCTTAAGGCTGCAGAAAAGAAAGAAAATTTTCATAATGTGTATGGGTGGGGAAACGAGGGATGGTCGCGGCTGAACCGCTTTTTTAACATTTGTTTACTCGTTAAAGAAGGGTTCGCTTGGAAATTTGACAGAGTCGTTAGACTATCAAATAGTATTTGAGTTTTTTTTTCATACAATTTCATTATTCTTCAATTATGAAAATATTACAGAGAAATATATGAACTAAAACAGGTAACCTTTACCCATCTCCGGATTCCCGAATCCAGTACAAAACTCTAAGTGAAACATCTTGGAGTAGCTTTGTATAAAGTCTTCTTGAACGTTAGTGAGTGTACATTCTGAAAGTTATCAATTTAAGAATAATAATGAATAAATTATGTGAAAACTGCTGTTGGGATAAATACCAATGTAAATATTTAGTCTATTTCTTAAGATGCAAGTGTTAAATTCTTTATTGACGCAACGTTTTTAACTGTATAACTTTCAGCTTTTGAAGTTTGTAAGATCAAACTAGTCGTTACAACCATTAGTAATGAGCCTTGTATTTGAAATTGAAGGTTGTGAAATCTGTTTATCATCTTAAAAATACAACCGTTCATTTTATGACGAATATAGCTGTTTGATATGTTTTATATTTTACTGACAGGAACAATAAGAATTAACCGAATTCTTTACTGAACGTTAAGTAAATAGAGTAGGCTTTCTTCGATTGATTTATGGCTTAGTTTTTTTAAGTTAAGGATAAACAACATAACTAAAAAACGAGAAGAAATAGCATGCAACAGCTTGCGTGAAGTAATGTTATAGATTACAGCACTATTTCTAGGGCCAAAGTAGAATTTGGCAAATAGGAATAAAATTAGTCTCGGACTTAGATGAAAAGTAAAACAGAGTAGATAAAACGCTCTCAGTAGATTAAACAGATTATGCTTTAAGACTTTGCTTCTGCCAAATCTTTTAGAACGAAAGGGAAAGATATTTCCCTGTAAAAATCACACAATTATTAAATTACTTGGCAACAAATAACTGGAATGATCGTTCCGAAAATATTTTCCATTTGTATAATAGAAACAGCATCTAAATAGAATCATATAAAACACAGAGAGAAAGATAAACTCAATCTGTGTAAACATTAAAGTGGATTAGTAATTGGTAATTCTTTTTCGTGATATGTTATATGTTAAGAGCATTTAAACAAACCTTTCAATTCATCTGAAATCAGACTCGGATAATTTGCCCGCTGTTGTTCTTTAGTCTCAAGCCAGTTGTAATTGAGAAAACCTATGAGTAAAGAAGTTCCAGCCGTAAATGGAATTTTGTTGCTTTTGTATATCTAGGACTACATTGTTCAATGTGCTCCTTTTTTTTTTCTAAGAAGTAAAAATGTAATTTGATGGTAATTTAGCTGCTATTTTAAATAGCCGCTGTCAAACTACTGAAGCATGTAAAATAATCCTTTCTACTGACGGCACAAGGCCTTAAGTTTTATGGAGAGAGATGGTCGATTGCATTGACTCCAGTGCTTGTCTGGTAACTTATTTCGTCAATGCCGAAAAGATGAAGCGTAAAGTCGACTCGGCAGAAATTTGAACTCAGAACGTAAAGACGGACGAAATGCTGCCAGGCATTTTGTCCGGCGTGCTAACGATTCTTATTTCATTATTGCCCACAAGGGGCTAGACATAGAGGGGACAAACAAGGACAGACAAACGGATTAAGTCGATAATATCGACCACAGTGCGTAACTGGTACTTATTTAATCGCCCTCGAAAGGATGAAAGGCAAAGTCGACCTCGGCGGAATTTGAACTCAGAACGTAAATACAGACGAAATACTGCTAAGCATTTTGCCCGGCGTGCTAACGTTTCTGTCAGCTCGCCACCCTTCTGTCTACCTGTCTTTTTTTTTTGTCTACCTGTCAGTCTCTCTCTCTCTCTCTCTCTCTTTTTTTTTTTTTTTCTTTCTTTCTCACTCTCTTTCACGTTTGTCACCTTCCGCTCCGAATGTCGTGTGAAGCAGTCGACAGTGTTTTGTCGGAAACGAAAAGCTGTATTATCAACCATTTCAGTCAGGTGTAGTGTTTCGGCGATGAGAGTTCCAGTCGATCCGCTCAATGGAATAGCCTGCTAACGAAACTAGCGTGCAAATTGCTGAGCACTCCACAGACTCGCATATCATTAACGCAGTCCTCGGGAATATTCAGCGTGACACAGAACGTGACAAGCCTAGCACTTTAAATTACCAGTACAACTCATTTTTGCCAGCTGAGTTGACTGAAGCAACGGGAAATAAAGTGTCTTGTTTGAGGACAGAAGCGCTGCCAAGTATGGAACTCACGACTTTACAATCGTGAGCCAAATACTTTAACCATTAGACCACTCGCCTTCACTCAAGTCCACTAACCAGACCAAAGAACACAGCATGTCTTTATTGCCAACGCAAGGTGACAACGATCTTCACCCTGAAATTAATCTTATTTCGCATCTGTCTCATTTCACCTATATGTTGTTGTTGTTTGATGCCCCCTAAAATGAGTACAAGGACAATATCTTAGTCTCATACCGAAGTCTGAGACATTTCTGATGAGACCCCATTAAGGGTCGAAAATCAATTAAAACTTGTCATTGTTTTTTTTAATCTACAGAGAAATGGTTAAATTTGCTACGTTTGTGTGTCTGCTACGTAGATTTACATAAATTATATCATAACTTGATATTATGTGAACTGAGATCCTCGTTGAGAGTCTACTGATATCAAATCATTTGTTAAATACTTATAGCATGCAAATTACTGGATTTGCAACGTATATAACCTGATTGGCTAATTGCTTACTTGGGATTGGTTAAGTGATATAGACGTCTCTGATGACACAGCAATAAGGTCCGAAAATCGATTAAAGCTGTACATCATTTTTACTCTGAATGTTCAAATACATTTCTTTGTGACGGTGCACACATGCGAGAAATATTTTTTGAGAAGAAAATTTGTCAGTATTTTGCAAAAGTTTCTGTATGAAGTTTTAAGCCTCCCTCTTAATCTCTCTCTCTCTCTCTCTCTTCTCTCTCTCTCTCTCGCCCTCTCTCTCTCTCTCTCTCTCTCACACACACACACTACGCGTGCACTTTACGTTCTGCTTCATGAAAAATACTTTCAAATGGTTTCATTTCCTTTCTGTGGATGTATTCTTTAATTTACATTTTCAGTAACCGGACACCACTTTGGAAGAATATCAACGTCAATTTAGAAATGCAAAGTGAATACAAATAAAAGTATGTAAATTGAGTTGAACCCGGTGAATATTAATTTCTATCAACGTCTAAATATCCAATTTAAATGCAGGTGTTTCTCTGAACCATATCAACTAAAAATACAAATTAATAAAAAGCTACGAAGCAAACAAAAAAAATTGGAAGAACTACAGCAATTTCAACAGCTAATAGTTTATAATTTCCCAATAGCTTTTGTGATCAGGAATTCTAGTGAAGGATTGAGTTTCGTTACACAGTTTCAGAACTGAACAAATAATTGAACTCACTGATCAGATGTGAAATAATCACTAATGGTTCTTCATGAAACTAGAAGAGGAGTTAACTTGACTTGTCAACGAGTAAGCAGCACGTTTGAGGACACTTGTTGATTTCATAGATGGAAGAGTGTTTCTTTTTCTTTATAAAAAAAAATGTGCGTGTATTAAGAGAGAGACAGAGAGAGGGAAGAAGAGAGAGTGGGAGAGAAAGAGAGAGGTGTAAAGCAACACTTTTACATAATCACCAATAGATAGAGAATTAAGCTGAACAGTATTAAAACGTGACTTTGTGTCGTTGAACGTAGCGAATGAGAGGTTAGAAAAACAAAGAAACAAACAAGCTATTAAATGAAATGATGATAACATCAACAGCAGATGCACCAACAACAACAACAACATTAACAAAAACAACAGCAACAACAACAACAAAGAGGTTGTTAACATTCAGAAGCTATGTTTATTATGTATAGAACTCGAGCAATTTCAATTCTCAGAAAATAGTTTCCTCTAAATTACTGGAGTCTTAACATAATCAGATATTGTTCGTAAACAGTTTCTAAACGCAAACTAAAAATAATAATAATAATAATTATAAAACGTACAACGACGAAACAGCAAAGTTCTAGGTGATCTCTCAATTGATATGCTGAAAATAGCTGCGAAATTGCGCTCAGAACCACATCATAACATCTTAGAAAAGGACACCTCCTATAATGAGGTTCTATGTATATTACATTTAAGAGGAATTTTCTTTTCGTGTCTTATAATGTAACACACTCACCGGTAAAATTGAAAAGTCTATTGAAAAGGTTGCAAAACGCAACGAAAGTTTTAGGAAAATAAAAATAAGTAATAAGCAGAAATTTTACCGGTGAGTGTGTTACATTATAAGGCACAAAAAGAATACGCTTCCCCAGACACAACAGAATATGCTTCAACACACGAACTCATATAAAGAATGTTGCAAACCAAATCCAAAAACGAAATTTAAGAGGAAAATATCCTTAAAATCATATCTTATGGTTGCAGAAAAGAATTAAAACTTTCATAATATGTATGGGGAAAAAAAGGAAGAATGGTCCACAGCTGGACCACTTTTGAACATATGTCCTATCGATATGGAAGGGTTCGCTTGGAACTTAGTAGAGTTGTTAGAATGTCGGATAGGATGCTTCGCAGGGCTTGTTCCGTTTGTGCTCTGAGCTCAAATCCAAACGGGTCAGCTTTGTCTTTCATCTTTCATGTGTGGATAAAATAAGTACCAATCCAGGTCAGTGATTGGGAGACCGGCTTAACACCAAATACCGCATTCCGGGT
>NC_043008.1:54172939-54182939 GCF_006345805.1 Octopus sinensis
ACATACATACATACATACATACATACATACATACATACATACATACATAGACAGACAGACAGGTAGATATACACATATATATATACATAAATATATATATATACATAATAAATATATATATATATATACATACATAAATATATATATATATATATATATATATATATAAATATTATTTGAGACAAACCACTATTTTGCAAAACAAACAAGGAAAGACTTAATCAATACATAAAATTTAATAAATAGTCAAAAAAACCGCCACTACAATCGTTTCTTGTCTTGATCGACAATCTTCAGGTGGACTTCCAATCTAAAAAATCAAAATTTTAAAATATAAAAATAATACTTTTAAATAATTAAAGTATAAATGAAAAAATATAAGTATATAATCCATATATAACCTATATATAATCCATATCGAAAATATAGACTAATTACCACGAATTCCCTAAAAAAACCATGATAAAACAAAACTCTTAAAAAAATATAACGATAAAATCTCCCTTTGCTAAACTCTATAACAAACCTATAAAGTAAACCCCCTAACCTAAACATTCACACACAAATACACACACGTAAACCACAGACTCACGACTTATACACATACCTATACTAACTTATAAACCTCAATATACACCAAAACCCACTCCCTCCCCACACAGACAAATTAACACATACATCCCAAAACCTAAATAACAAACCCATATACACATTCACACACAAAAAACACACACTCACACGCAAAACACTCACACACAAAAGATACATATACTCCCTCACATATACGCCTATACATACTCACTAAACTCGACATATACAACAATACTTACACACCCACAAAAAACATTATATACATTTATGAGCTTTAACTCACCTTAGCATCTCTAACAAACAACTTGCAGTAACCCAATCCCATTCTCTATGCCTACCTCACTACTACACTATTCCATTCACATTCCAAGCAACGCTAGTCCACCACCCGGTTATCACGTGGCAAAACGAACACCACTCAAAAATTATGAATGAAACAATGTAAAAAAATAACCAACACCTAAAATAGACAAAATACCACGAATTACCTAAAAAAAACCATGATAACCAAAACTCATAAAAACATATAACGATAAAATCTCCCTTGCTAAACCCTATAACAAACTTATATAGCAATCCCCCTAACCTAAACATTCACACACAAAAAACCCACACGTAAACCACAGACCCAAGACTTATACACAAACCTATACTAACTTATAAACCTCAATATACACCAAAAACCACTCCTCCCCACACAGACAAATTAACACATACATCCCAAATCCTAAATAACAAACCCAAATACACATTCACACACAAACACACACACACGCAAAACACACACACACAACAGATACATATGCTCCCTCACATATACGCATATACATACTCACTAAAACTCGATATATACAACAATATTTACACCCACACTCATACAGATAAATAAATTAATTATACAATTAAAAACTCACAACCAATCTCATATACATAAACACTCTTATAAAACAACAATAAATACATCGTAATTAACCAGAATATCAAAAATAACATTATGACATAAGGATAAATCAAATACATACTTACAATTCAGTTACAAATTATGAAGTGAAATTAGATTCTTAGCCGTTAAAAAACCAAACAAAATTACAAGAAACGATTGTAGTGGCGGTTTTTTTGACTATTTATTAAATTTTATGTATTGATTAAGTCTTTCCTTGTTTGTTTTGCAAAATAGTGGTTTGTCTCAAATAATATTTTATAATATTTTACTATAAAATTGGATTTAATCCTAAATCTGATTTTTTTCCCTGTAAATTTGGATATATTCCCTAATATTTATTATTATTATATATATATAATATATATATATATATATATATATATATATATATATATATATTGTATATATATACACATACATGCATATATATATATATGCATAAATATATATATACATAAATACATATATAGAGATAGACAGACAGACAGATAGATAGATAGATAGATAGATAGATAAAATATAGTGATATACTATTGACAATCCAATAATTTATATTACAATATTACATTAAATACTAAGAATATAATATAATATATAATATTATGTTATGCTATATTGTATTCGTAGTATTTAATGTAATTAAGTAAATTATTGGATTGTCTATAGAATATCTTTATATTTAATTCATCTTTATAATTGAATTGTATCAATATTTATATGGTATCCAACTGATGTACCAGTGAATTGGATTTTTAACACACCTCTTTGAAGGATTTCTTTTCCTCAGTTTGTTATATATATATATATTATATATATATATATATATATATATATATATATATATATATATATATATATATATATAGGTTACGTGTCTTTGTCACTATAACATGGCTGTTCTATAAAGAAGTATGTTACTAGATTTTTAACCCCAGGAAAACTTGTTTTCCAGCTGGTTAACGACACACAACTTGGGTCCGATATATTGATTATCGAGCCAATCACTCCCATCCAGCTTGGCACGACCAATAGACCATGGTTTCTGGTTTTTACTCTTCATCTGTACTGGATACCTGCCTACTAGAGACAGAATTCAACCGTCCCTACTCACAATAGATAAACAGAGAAGCGGCAGACAGTCGCTGATCTCGTAACGAACAAAATAGATAGTTCTAAAATCTCTAAACGCGATATAAGTAATAACAATACAAGACGGTAACGTTTTTTTTTTGCCACTGTAACGTGGCTGTTCTATAAAGAAGTATGTTACCACATTTGTACCCCCAGAAAAAAGCCTTTTCCAGATAGTTAACGATACACAACCTGTGTCCGGTATTCTATATAAGGCTGACAAGGTAACTTACGTTCCTTCACCCTCGGCGACCGAGTAATGGATCACTGATGAAGATTGATTAAATCTAAAATCAGTGCTGATATGACTCCATCCTGCTTGTCGTTGAGAAGGAGCTTGTCTCCCTTGTCAGCCGTTAGAAAAGTGCTCTCACGTGACTAAAAGTTGTTTTGACTCTTATTCTTAGCAATGTTGCTGTTTACTAGCAGCCTCCGTAACTTCGGTTCTAAATTGCGAATAGCCACCTTAATTTATAATATATATATCTATATATATATATATATATATATATATAAGGTTAATCCAAACGGGAAAACAGAAAAAACAACAACACGTGGAACAATTACAGTATTATTATTATTAGGCGCTCAGGAAAATGGAAGAAGGAGGGTATGACGTTTCGAGCGGAGCTCTTCGTCGGAAACATAGGAGAAAGAAAGATCCCGAGACGGGAGGACAGAGGAAAAAAAATTGCAGGTAGTCTTCACGAGGTCACATACTAAATATATATTATATTAAATTAGAGATTAAACCACTATTAGGCAAATCATACAATGAAAAACTTAAGCCAATACATAAGATTAATTCATTTATATTATTTAAATATAAATCAAAATTATTAAAAAAGATAATTAATATAACACTACGATCGTTTCATGGCTTTGTTATATTAATTATATTAATTATCTTTTTTAATAATGTTGATATATATTTAAATAATATAAATTAATTAATCTTATGCATTGGCTTAAGTTTTTCATTGTATGATTTGCCTAATAGTGGTTTTATCTCTAATTTAATATAATATAATATTTTACTATAAAATTGGATTCAATCCTAAATCTGATTTTTCCCTGTAAGTTTGGATTTATTCCCTAATATTTTATTATATATATTATATATATATAATATATATATATATATATATATAATATATAGGCCTACACAGCCACAGCAGGAAATGTATTAGGACATGAGATGTAAAAGCCCGACTAGATTATTTTATGCGCAACTCCATTGTCTCCCGAGACAAAAAGATGCCAATATATATATATATATATATATATATATATAATATATATATACGTGCATACGCACAGCCACACACGTACACGCGCGCGCACACGTATGTGTGTGTGTGCGCGTACGTAGACACACTTACATATACATAGACATACATACATATGCCTATTGATATAAAATATAAAAGTCCAAGTAAAATAAAACAGCAAAATGAAGCTAAATGAAATAAGTAGAAAATCTACAAGCATATAGATAAAAAAATATTAGGTAATTCATGTTTACCACCTTGTCATTTTACCCACCCCCAACCTATACCTTCACTATATAATTAAAGTTAACTAGGGAACCTGCTGAATGTTTTATTAAAAAGATGCTTACATCGTATCCCTAATTTCTGTCTACGGTTAGTAAGATTTCCCACTGCTTTTAGGATTTGGAATGACTCCTCTAGGCAAGGTTCACATCTCCTTATGTCTATTCCGTATGGTTTAGCTCTACCGAAGATTGACCATTTCAGCTCATATTATGTTTTTTCCTCCCTAAGCGATGTCACATTTTCTTTATTCTTATGTTTAAATGACGAGATGTGATTGTAATATCGTAGCTGAAATGTTGTGGCGCAACACCCAATGTATTTGTAAGTTGTGTTTTGAGTTACAGCTGCACATTCATATTCTATGTTCCTTTCTAAGCATGATTTATTTAACACACATTTCCTATTCCCTCTACAATTACAACCGACGCTTTCCTTCCTATTGCTGCTAGTTTTAGAGTTATTCTCACAATTGTCCTCATTAATTTTATCATTACCGTCAATATTTATATTAATACTACCATTGTTATTACCGTTACAATTATTATCCTTATTAATGTTACCCTTATAGTAACGACTCGACAGGACGAAGAACTTAATGTCTCTCGAGTAGAATAATCCCAGCTGGCCATCGCGAAAATCTACAGATGAAAGGGTCAAAATGAATCTCTGGAATATAATCACGAGTATCTGTGCGTATGTCTCTGTGTATATACATGTGTGTGCATGCGTATGTGTATATGTGTATATATGTATATATATTTGATAATGCTTGTGTATGTATGTTTGTATATGTATGTTTGTGTATGCGTTTGTGTATGGTGTGTTTACTTACACAGCATACCGGCTTAAACACACGTATGTCTGTATATTTACTTAAGTATGTAGACAGACAGACAGACAGACAGATAGATAGATAGATAGATAGATAGATAGATAGATAGAAGATAGATAGATAGATAGATAGATAGATAGATAGATAGATAGATAGATAGATAGATAGATAGAGAAAGAGAGAGAGACGTATACATGTGTGCATGTGTTTTAATTTGTATGCTGTTTGGTGCAAAGAAAATTTTAGATACCTAATTGTCCTTAGTAATTACACCTTATGATCTTAATTAAATTTGCTTCCAAATGTTTACAATGATAAATGACAGAAATAATTTTTTTTCAAGAATATATAAGCAACAGTAAATGATATATCAACGTTACTTGTTAAATATTTGACATTAATAAATCATATTCATACTCGTTATCCTCCTTCTGTAAATATATTAGGCTGTAAGTTAGCCGCCCAGTATTAATATTGATTTAGTTTTAAAATATGAGAATGCCGTGCAATAACTGCCAAATTCACACATGAATAAGCTACAACTACAAGCCTATAAATGCTCCCATTTCCTTCCCTCTATCTGCTTCTTCTATCGCTACCACAACGTGCTCTGTTGTTCTCGAAGTAGCTCGATAGATAGCGGCTCCACCAAAGCTTACCTAATTGATATATATCTCTGTCTGTCTCCACTGAACCTGTTGTGTCTGTTCTTCCTAGCCTGCCACATCATATACTAAATATTTTCTGACCCAACCATCTCTCTTTTTTTTTTTTTTCATGCGAAAGCGAGTGGACTTGTCATTGGAAGTGTTGAGTTCACAGTCGTAAAGTCGTGAGTTCAATTCCTAGTCTGGGTGACACATTTTTTTTTTTTAGCATAACACATCAGTTCACGTTCGTACAGTCTACCAAGCCGAAATGTGTATCAGTGGTAGTGGTAGTTTAACCTTGCGAGAGACTGGTGCTCAGTAGATATTATGCATTCCATTCACTTATATGCCACCGGTTTGATATTCCTGTAGGTTCGAGACGGATTCTCATTTAGTTTCCAGGAAGTTACCATTCATAACTTCCTTTCAAATAGAACATCAATCCTACTAGCCTAGAACGTCTTCAAAAGTTACAGGCACTGCTGTTCTCCTTCTGACTAACCCATAACAGAAAAAATCAGTGTTTTGTAGTTTTTGTAACCTCTACAAAGAATTACCAAAAAGTTCCTGGCTTTGGGTGAAAGAAAATACAGGAGGATCAGTTAATTATGATTTTATTCAATATATTTTCCTCTCAGATTCAAACCCTCATTGCAGCGGTCCTTCAGTTTTTGTAAACCCTGCAAAAGAGCTCAGAAGGTTGGGCCTCCAACCAGGCCTTTCGTGATACCCTTAAAGCCATGAACTTTTCACCACCCCCTCGTAGTTGTCCCCTATTTTTGATCAAAGGTGTTCCTTCTTGACCGTCAGCTCTTTTCAGCTACAGGGTATTTTGTTTTAATGTATCCTTCCTTTCTGCAACATGGTAAGCTGTTATTTGAGGTAAATTTGGTTACAATTTTTAGGGGATTGGCAAACCACACATAAATGACCATGTTTTAGTTACTGTCTCGTAATCCCTGACGATATGAAATTCGAATTTTTCCCGCAAGTTTATAAGATCAGGAAAGCTGAAGAACAACACAATTCAGAAATATGTTTAGACTGGTACCCTCCTAATTCTGCAGGCTTTGATTTACTTTGTCTCGAAAGACAAGCCAACAAGATACCCTCCATATGGTCGCTTACATGCTAGAAATAAAAGCCAATATTCCCACAAATGACATTCATCATTCTTATGAAGACATAGGCACAGTCATGATTCTGTGGTTAAGAAGCTTGCTTTGCAAACAAATGGTTTCGGTTTCAGTCTGATTGTGTAATATCTTGAGCGAGTGTCTTCTACTATAGCTCCGGACTGACCAATGCATAGTCAGTGAATTTGGGCGCTGGAAACTGAAGAATTCCGTTGCGTATATGAGTGCACGTGTGTGTGTCTTTGTGCATGTGTAAGTCTTTATGTTTGTGTTGGTCCCCGCATCACATGACAACCGATGTTGTTTTGTTTGCGTCCCCGTTACTAACCGTTCGCAAAAAAAAATAAGAGACTAATAGCACTGGTCAGCGATTTTTGAAAAGTTGTGTGCTTCTTAAATGAGATTAGTATAATCTCATGTATTTTTATGCACTGAATCCAAATATCACATTGAAAACTGCTTATTGACTATAGATTAAAAGATAAGCAGCATGTAATAATTAATTATTTCCTTAGAACGTACCTTATGTGCCATTACATGGTTTAAACTTTAGTCCATATCTACTCTGTTCCTTTTTGCTTCACGCTTGTAGTGGACTGAAGAATCATCTCTTGCCAACGTCCAGCGACAGTCTGCAAGCATTGTTGTGCTCCATTTACCCTGGTACCGCTACTTTTACATGGCTGAAATATCTTGGTGCATATGTGAGGAGCCCAGTTCTTATCCTGGTCACCAATCTTGCATCCCAAATATAGGTGATATGCCTTTATGACCATATCAATTATACAGCTCTTCTGTGATGCAAAGATCACCCTACCACAAATTTAACAGAAGTTGTCTGCTTTATTCACACAAGTACGAGGCATCTTGAAAGAAGAAAATAACAAACAATTAGAAGATAAACAAACAAAAATTATTCATAAATTTATCATTATCATATGGAGTATGACAGCTTAGCAGAATTATTTATTTTATTCAGTAGGAAAATGAAATTAGTATAAAATGTCTCACATGCATATCAATAGCTTGCTCATTGAATATTTATTATAAGTTTTAAAAAGTGTTTGGCTAGGAAAATTGCCTGCTTTTCAACTCAGAATGTTGACCTGGACAGCACAACCACCTCCTATGACTGCTGGAACAATACTGAAAGGCAGTGAGACTATGAGTGTGGTAAGAAACGCTCAGCCGCAAGCGTGTTGGAACCTGTTGTGACACGAAGGTGTATCTTGAATAAGCAGAGCTAACAAACAAATTTAACCATGATATTCATTATCGGCGACCTAAAATTAGTTGGAAATTTCTACTCTGGTCTCGGAAGCATTTTTGTTGGTGACCAGTGTAGTATAATTCCTAGAGTGGAGGCGCAATGGCCCAGTGGTTAGGGCAGCGGACTCGCGGTCATAGGATCGCGGTTTCGATACCCAGACCGGGCGTTGCGAGTGTTTATTGAGCGAAAACGCCTAAAGCTCCACGAGGCTCCGGCAGGGGATGGTGGTGATCCCTGCTGTACTCTTTCACCACAACTTTCTCTCACTCTTACTTCCTGTTTCTGTTGTACCTGTATTTCAAAGGGCCGGCCTTGTCACTCTCTGTGTCACGCTGAATATCCCCGAGAACTACGTTATGGGTACACGTGTCTGTGGAGTGCTCAGCCACTTGCACGTTAATTTCACGAGCAGGCTGTTCCGTTGATTCGGATCAACCGGAACCCTCGTCGTCGTAACCGACGGAGTGCTTCCTCCATAATTCCTAGATTTAAAAAGAAAACATGTACCGGGGTCGATCTGTTCGACTAAACCATTCAAAGCGATGCTCCAGTATGGCCTTAAGCACCCTACCTGAAATAGATAAATCCCTGATATCACGCAGGAACATCATGGGCAATCAAAATTCTCCTGGCAATAAACAGCAACAAGAACAACAATTGACTGTTTATTCTAATATTTCTACCATTTTTACGAAGCTATTTCCTGCACGCCATTTTTTTTCTTCCATGTCCTTCTGAAATTTTATTTTGTCGTTCATTTTATTTTCGCTTAATTACAGTCTCTTTATCTCCCACCAAAAAGCAAAACGAAAATAAATAAAATCACTGAGTACGTTACATTGTCGCATTGCATTATGGGTGATGACAAATTCGTTTTTTAATTTTTTTTTTCATCTTATGCTTTTAACTGCAACATACTTCGTGTTGAATTTGCAGAAATTATAAAACATACAAACAGTTAAACAAGGAGTAAAATTTAAAACGATGAGTTTATTTGAAAAAGAAATACTTCTTGGTAATTAGCTTGTTAAAATAAAGCTAAAAAAATAATTTAATTTTTTGAAGAAAAACATTTCAGTGAAATATTTAAAAGTAGTGCTACTTCTAATTTATAAAATAATTTTCTTCTTTAATCCCAGTGAAATGCTACTTAAAGGATATCAAACACGCACATAGAGTAACGGATACTTCATTTAATTTTGACTGCTTTTTTTCTCTCTTATTATTTCTTCTTCTTTTCCCATAAACACATTATCATTGTTATTATTATTATTATTATTATTATTATTTATTATTATTATTATTATTATTATTATTATTATTATCATCATTATTATTACTATTATTATTATTATTATTATTATTTATTATTATCATTATTATTATTGAAAGGCAGTTTTTCTGTGCCTGGTGACAATAGCGAAAGAGGTAGTGTAGTGGACGAGGTGGGAAGAACTGAAGGCAAACAGAGATTTTCTAGCCATCTATCAGTAAGAATATATAAGGCAGCAGTTTTAGCACTGATTTTCATACGTTTAGCTTTTTCTATGCTTGTTTCCAGTACGTCTAATTCTGGGATTTTTTTTGGGGGGGGGGGGAATTCACTTAGATATTTCTTTGCCTGTTTTGTTACTGAGTATGATGTTTTCTTGATTTTGTGCTTTAAGACAAGTTTTAACATTCAGCCATCAGAGTTTTTCAGGTAGGTGTTTAGGCCAATTGTGGCAATCTTCATTGTTAATTCCTGTTGTACACGGCTACCCCTCTTTTCTTGACAGGTAAAGTCGCTCTATATCTGCCTTCTATGCATTGTCAACAATTTTCGCATTTTTCTGTCACGATTACATATTTCAGTAATTGACCAGTTAATGATATTGAAACTGTAAGT
>NC_043008.1:54187939-54202939 GCF_006345805.1 Octopus sinensis
TCAACAGTTCTGTGCGGAAGAACAGAATTTTCTATGACTGCATAACACTGTACACAGTTTATTTACTCACGTATGAGTGGTCGGGAGTGACACGAATCCTGTGTGCAATTCTGTTATATTGGTTCTGTGTTTATGTGAAAGAATATATGTGTGTGGTGTGTGTGTGTGTGTGTGTGTGGTGTGTGTGTGTGTGTGCGTGCGCGGTTGTGTACGTGTGTGTGTGACGCGCACGTATGTGTGCTTCTGCATGCTTGAGTATATATGAGTGTGAGTGTGTGGTGTGTGGTGTGTGTGTGTGTGTGTTGTGCGATAGTTGACAAATCGTATAATATATTCTGTTGTAGTGCAAAAGGGTTTTCAACTCTGTGTGTATATGTTTGAATGCGTGCGTGCGTGTGTGTTTGTTGTGTGTGTGTGTGTGTGTGTATGTGTGTGTGTGTGTGTGTTTGTGCGTATGCTTGACATTTTATGTGCATGTGCATGTTTTTGAAGAGGCAGATAGATAGATAAATAGATAGATAGATAGATAAGAGACATACAGACAAAGATATATATATATATATATATATATATATACATAAGATATAGATATGCATAATGTATGTATGGTTGTGTATATGTATACATATATATACATATATATATATCTATAAAAAATATTGTATATATATATATATATTATATATATATATATTATACATAACCCGCACATATATATATATATCTATATATATATATATATATATATATATATATATATATATATAATATAATATGTATATATATGTGTGTGTGTGTGTGTGTGTGTGTGTGTGTGGTGTGTGTGTGTGATGTATGTATACACATATATATTACATGTATGTGTGGCTGCGCGTGTCTGTGTTAGTATTTTTCCTTTTTTATTTTTATTTTTTTTGGAACGTCCTCATCCGAATAAATATTCAGATTCCAGCAGCGATGTATTGATTCTTGTGTCAAAGTAGAACAAGTTGCCTGCCTCTACAGACGGGAAGTTATCCTGATAATTTACCATTGTTCGCTTTCAAATGTTGTCTCTTCCAGCAGATGTAGAATCAATCCTTGATGCAAGACCTCTTCAAGTAAACAATACACATTCGAAGAACTCCAATAAATAACAATGGAAGACACTTTTGACAGAATACTCGGCAAAAATCTACTTGACATCCATTTTGGTTGATGTGGTTTTCTTCTTGTGAACTGGTAACATATAAAAACATTAATAGAGAGAATGAAGGAGGGAAAGGGATGGAGAGAGAGAGAGAGAGAAAATAACATCAGATGACTAGATAGATAGATTAGATAGATAGATAGATAGATAGATAGATAGATAGATAGATAGATAGATAGATAGATAGATAGATAGATAGATAGATAGATAGATAGAGTCTAGAATCTTAGTTGGGTAGACAAACAGGCAGACAAGCAGACACAAAGAGAGGGTGTGTGATCGTTCGAATGTTAGTTACCTGTGCAGACAGACAGACCAGACAGACAGACAGACAGACAGACAGACAGATAGATAGACAGACAGACAGACAGACAGACAGACAGACAGATAGATAGATAGATAGATAGATAGATAGATAGATAGATAGATAGATAGATAGATAGATTACATACATACATCTGCAAAATAACCTTGCGCTCTTTCACCTTTAAATAAATTTCTAGAAAGATTCTGTAACTGACCTTCTAATGTAAGTGCTTATGTATATGATCTTGTGATGTTAGAAGATATCTATTGAATAGACACAAATAACTTAGAATCCCCAGATCGATCTCACTGTTTGGCAGTCTGGGGCAAGGAATGGTAGAACGATAGTTTGTGTCGACCCAAACTTTGTTAGTGAAATTAGATCGATGGCATAAACTGCGTAGCGGTCAATCTGATGGATTGTACTTCAAAAAGTTTTGATTTTTATAGAAATTATGTTCCGCTAATTCTACCCGGGAATTATGTTAAAAGTACAAGTGCCAGTGAAAACTGCGGTCGTTTATAAATTGATTTAACAAGGAGGTTATTCAGCTGATCTAGTGAATTTGTGCTCATCGTCGAAGCCGATGTAGAATCCGTAATACACTGAACCGCAAAAGAAACGCAAGACGTGTGATGACTGTGAAATGTTTTAATTTCATTATGTCAGAGATAAATGTTGATAAATCTGATAAAGTCAATTTCTTGGATGCACTTTGACCACGGTGTATGGATCGTTGTCATGTGTTCTGGTAGTGGGCGGATCCAGCACAGCGAGATTGTAGGGTGTGACATGTTCAACACCGCGTATGCCCTCCCTGAGTGTTCAAAACGGCCATACACCGTCGGTACATGGAGTGAATGAGGCGGTTCACAACTGTGCCCACACCCTGAGGAAAGCTGCTTCTAATTCCACACGAGTTGTCAGCCTTCGAACCACCTGGTTCAGCCTTCTCTGGATTTCATCCTACGGGTGTTCAATTGGGTCCAAATCCGGGCTTAGAGCCGGCCACAGCATGTTCCTGGCACTGTGTGGTAGCCCTGGCCATTTAGGAGGGAGCATTGTCCTGCTGGAACACATGGCTATGGTGACGCGCGAAGAAGAGCACGATGTGAGGTCTGAGGATCTGGTCAACGTAGTGCTGCGCTGTCATTCCATTCCCTCTGCCTGCACCAACATTTTGGAACACATGGGACCCAATTCTCTGATTCAGGCCTATAGCACCCCAAACCATGATGCTTTGGTCACCCCACGCATCTCTCTCCATGACACATGCGTCTCTGTAACGTTCATCCCTCCTACGCTACACACTCACTCTGCTATCTGAGGCTCTCATCAGAGAAGACTGTCGACCTCTATTGTTGGTGCCGCCAACGTCGGTGCTGTGTAACCAGCTGTAGCTGTGCCTGCCGTTGACGGGCGGTGAGAACAGGCCCTTGAGCTTTCTCTGCTAATTAAACTTTCAGTTAAATGCTTTTCATTCTTACCATTCTCTTCTTTCTCTTCACCGCCATTCTATAATTCCTGGTTGCAAACAAATTTTATAAGTAACTTACGTCTCTTTTAATCGGCACATACCAATGTTATGTTGTCTATGCAAACCTGTATATATTGCTGATGTCCCAGATCAAAACTTATGCCGTCTACGGAAGTCTGCACACATTTCCCATTAACTCTAATCAAGTTTTACATCGTCTGTAGATTCCCACATTGATAAAAAAAATATCTTCGTTCCTACGATTTGGAGTTTTGTTTTCATGTTGATAGGTTTTTTTATTCTCTAAAAACATTTTAATACTTTGGAAAAATAACAGCGCAGTTTCTCGTTTCTTACATCTAAAACGTGAGGCATTTGTAACAATGAAAACGTGAAGGAAAAGATTCTGAATTCTCCCGCTTCGCAACGGAAACGTTTTAAGATGTCACGTTTTTCTCTTCTCTTAAATGAAATTGTACTACGTCATAGAAAAGGTCGTGTTTTCCTTTACCTAAGCGGCTGAAATATGATCAAGGATAACCTTATGGGGTTGGGCATGTTTGCTTTCTCTCGTAAATGTTGTTGCCAAAAATGTGACACAAATCAATCCGAAGATCTAGTCTTCGTTGATGCCACGGTGCTAATAATAAATACATAATACTATTAAAACAAATATTAATTAAAGCAGAATTAGATCAGAGACAGACTGGACGGGAAACATTTATAAATAGTTGGATTAGAGCTGGAATGGTTTCAGTAACTTCATACACCTTATATCTTTCTGTACCGTGTCTCCTCTTTTTGATTTGTGATTGCACTTTGGAGAGACTGTCGAAAGAAAAACAAATAAGCCGCTTTAATTTGATGGATTGCTCAAGAAAACTTTCTCCTGAGCCAAACCATTTGAAGAGGATGCTGTCTGCAAAGAAATCAGATTGACTGAAATTCCGTGATGTATTATAAAATGTTCTGAACTCTCATTGTGAAATATAATTACGTATAATTTTCCTGCCAAAAGTCTATTCGAAATTAGCACTCCTTGAATTATTATCTTTATTTTTGTCTTATTTTTTCCAATTTTTTTACTTCTTTCCAAACGACAGACATATACATTTATTACAATGGTTATTATATAAGATTTTTTTTAATCCTCGTCTCCTTTCGTGATTATCCTTTTGTTTGAACGATCGCAATTAAATTTGGAAACTTCAAAAAATGATTTCCAGAGCCCAATGTTAAGCTACGATTTTGACTGCCAAGTTATTCATAATAGCGAGAATGTGTTATTAATTCGTTAACGTCTGTGATCAATATTTAAATGTGTAAGATGAGTTGACGGTAATAAGATTATGATTTTCCAGACTATTAACCTCGTCTTTGGAGTGTATATTTACACTATTTATATCTACAGGACGTTTTAGTAAGTTTGATCTCTGATCGCCATCAAGTATCTTGGGTGTCTAGTTCCAGTATCCCCTGGGACTATGTACACATCCAGAAATAAGACATCTCATGATGATCGAAACGTAGTGTGCCAATACACTTTGTAAATACACGTTCTGTAGACGAGGTTAATTGTCCGTAAAGTTTATAAGCTTGTGTACAGCCAATGTGCAGTCCATGAGCTTTACATTATATGATAAATCCTTCAATGTAAATAGCTCTGTCTTTCAATTCACCTTGAACTTTTTTTTTAACTGAATCGGGGATGTTTGGTTAATTAGATAATCATTCATTTAAATAGAGATAATTTACGACACAACACAAGAATTCAAGATAGCGATAAATTTATAAATGTAAACATATTTGTGTGTGTGTGAGTGTGTGTGTGAGTGTGTGTGAGTGTGTGTGTGAGTGTGTGTGTTTGAGTGTATGTTTGTGGTGTATGTATGTATTTGTTTACACTCACTTACACACTAATACAGATAGGTAAATAGATAGATGCTTATATTTATATATATATATATATATATATATATATATATATATATATATATATATATATATATATATATATATATATATATATACATATACATATATATGTGTGTGTATACACATTCAATAATTTATTCGTATCTTCATATCCCTACATATATATACATATATATGTATGTGTGTGTGTGTTTAGGTGTGTGTGTATGTATGTATGTATATATATATATATGTGTGTGTGTATATATATATATATGTATATATATGTGTGTGTAAATATATACATACATTCATACACACACATACACATAATATGTATATATATATATATATATATATACATATATATATCACCTAGATAACTTAGGTATGTTTCGACCAAAGACTGTGGCCCAAGTCATGTCTAAATTAATAGCACCACCTGATATAGGGTTTGCTAAATCCTTTTAAAGTCAAGTTTTGTGGTATCATGGCCCAGTCGAGTAGGGAGTTCTTGTTAAGTGAGTTGTATTCAGGTATAAGCAGCTTATCTAGTACCCCTTGAAGAAATTTGTCCAGAGTTCGCTTAAATAGGATAGGGCCTGTTGAGGGAAAGAATTAATGTTGCAGTATATTTATGTGTTGTGATTCTGAACTGGGTAGGGGACGTATGGCACGTGATCCTAGCCTTGGATGAATTCTAAAACTAATGTTAAGTTTGTTTGAAAAATGCTGGTGGTATATTATCCACATCATGCAAATGATGTATCGCTCACGGCGACACTAGAGAGGATAGAGTTCCCATGCTTTATGGCGATCCCAATAATCGAGATCAGTCATGCCCTTAATTCTTTTAGTGAATTCCCTCTGGGGTGATTCGTTTCTCGAAATGTTTTGTTTTTGTGTGGGGAGACCACAGGGGACAGCAGTATTCTAGGTGTGGCCGTTCTTTTATTCTTTTATATGTTTCAATCTTGGGACTCACATCCGGAAAGCTATTATTTAGCATTTAAAATTGAGGGTAATAATTGTCAGGGACCGTTTAGCTTAATAGTCAGAGAACTTAACTAGTGTCAGGGGTGCGGGGTTCGATTCCCTGTAGCGAACTCTGACAACGCTCTTTTGTTTTCATCTTTTAAGTGTAAATACCCAATCTTTCTCTGCTGTTTTCACACGAAAACCTTGGGTAAACTAGCATCAAAGTAAGCGAATAAATTTAACTTGAGGACGTAAGCAAACCAACACCGGTTGTCAAAGGATGGTGGGGACAAACACAGACACAAATACATAAACACACCACAAATACACACACAAATACACGCCCCCCTTTTATATATACAAACATATATACATATACATACATACACATACACACACACACACACACGCACACACACACACACCACACACACACACACACACATATATATATATACACACACACAATGAGCTTCTTTACATTTCCGTCAACCAAATGACAAACAAGTCTGCACAAACAAACAGAAGTAGGAATTGTAAAAAACTAACAACATTAGAATAAGATTGCACACACACACTCACATGCACATACATAAGTGAAACATGGCTCTGTGGTTAGAGCATCGGGCTTACAATCATGAAGTAGTAAGTTCGATTCCTGGATCGGGCCATGTGTGGTGTTCTTGAGCAAGACACTATTTCACGTTGCTCCAGTTCATTCAGCTGTAGAAATGTGTTGCAAAGTCACTTCCATAAACAACTTTACTCGGACTTGAGCCCCGGAGGGGAACTTTCTAGATGCAATCCTATAGTTATTCATGATCGAAGGGGTCTTTACACGTTTTACCCATATGTGTGTGTGTGCGTGTGTGTGTGTAAGTGTGTGTGTGCGTGTGTGTGTGTGTGTGTGTGTGTGGTGTGTGTGTGTGGTGTGTGTGTGTGTGTGTGTGTGTGTGATTATGCAGGCGTGTTCTGAACATAAGTCTCTTTGAAAAGTTTCTCTGAAATAAATATGACACCGAGCTCCTGTCCACCTTCGAACATCATACATATTACACACATCTTTACATACATGTATATATATGCATATATATGTGTGCGTGTATATATATATATATATATATATATATATATATATATACACTGTGTATGTGTGTGTGTGTGTGTGTGTGTGGATGGATATTCTTTCTTTCCTCTTAATGCTAACACCTTACCTTTAATCACATCTTAAACCCGACTGACCTCGGATACAACAAAAACTATAGGAAGACAATCAACAATATTTTGTTTCTTTTTTTACTGGACGACTTCAAATAATGCGCTGCAGAGAGCGCGCGGATTTACAAAAGAAATTATGAGATTCAGATTAGAAAAATGCACCAAGACTACTTTGATGTTAGTAAAAAGTAATTAAGAAACCTAATATCATACTACATAAAGAAACGAAGTACGAGAATTACAACAAAAACAAACAAGACAGGGTTCAACACACGCAAATGATTAAAAAAAATGCCGAGAAAGAATATTACAGATGCTGGGTGGTAGGGTGCATTTGCAACTAGAAAAACTATTATAAAATATCTACTGTGGGATTACGGAATATATAATATAATGGAAAAACTAATGCGAATATCAATAAAACAAGAGCAAAATGAAGGAAAAAGCTGTTTCCTGTCTTTAAGGAAAATAACAGCTACAAATGGCGGCTGTAATGATAAACGGTTGTAGGGAAGAAAGAAATTGATAGAAACTGCGAAAAATCTATAAACTGAGCGAAAATTGGGGCTGCGAGATGCTATACTAACTCGATAGCAAGAGCATTTCTTACGTGGTTAATACCTTAAAAAAAATGAGCAAGTATGAAATAGATAAAAAAAAAAAAACAGAAACCCACAGAACTGAGTGAGGACATGATTCAGAATCGAAACGAAACGATTCATAATTGAGGTATAGGATTAAATCTTTTCCACTAGAAACCACTAAAAGCAAGTAATGAAGGCGAATTCAACAACTACAGAATATATATTCTCTCTTATCTTTTATTGATTTTTTTACTTGTTTCGGCCATTGGACTGCGGCCATGCTGGGGCACTGCTTTAACGGGTTGTTTTTGGTCGAGCGAATCGACTCCAGCATTTGTTTAAGTCTGGTACTTATTCTATCGATCTATTCTTTTTTCTTTGCTTGAGGACGTAAACAAACCAACACCAATTGTCAGAGGATGGTGGGGACAAACACAGACACAAATACATAAACACACCACAAATACACGCCCCCCCTTTTATATATACAAACATATATACATATACATACACACACAAACACACACACACACATATATATATATACACACACACACAATGAGCTTCTTTACATTTCCGTCAACCAAATCCACAATCCACTCACAAGGCTTTGGTCGACGCGGGGCTTTAGCAAAAGACATTTGCTCAAAGTGCCACGTAGTGGAACTAAACCCTGAACCATGTGGTTGAAAAACAAGTTTCTTGCAATACAGTTACGCCTGCGCTAATATGTGGAGGTTTAGAAGAAAAATTAACCACATTATCTCTGGCTACTGCCCGAGTGTTGACCATGACATATTTGGGGCTCCCGTATTCTAGAAGTTATACCAGCATTATGAAATACCAACGGAAAATAGGTTTTTTAAACGTGACAAAAGAGGTCTGGGAGAATAACAAAAAGACCGGACTCTGGGATTTGACAGTCCACACAGGAAAGGGAATGAGGGATAATCACCCGGATATTGTTGTGAGGATCACTAGGAAAGGTAATATATCTTATAATGGAAATATTATTCCGAACAGATTATGATAGATTTTGAACGGAAATAGAGAAATTATCCAAATTTACTGACCTGAAATAGCAGTCATCAGATAGGGGTGACCGAGAAAAAATAGATACCTGCAATAAATAAATGTCTTGCAAATGATTTTTATTAGAAATGCTAGCAAATGCTTAACCAACACACAAACGTTTAAAAATATGCACATTATACAAAAAATAACACTATCATATACTGTGGAAACTACTACTGCTACTACTGTGCTATTCCCCTGCTACCACTGAAGTCGCTATGTTGAAAAACGATCAACGCTTGTCATAAAGACACGCAGTTAAAAGAAACAATATTAAAGACGAGATCTTCTTTCTTGCTAAGAATTAAATGAGGATTAAGCAAATCCCAAGACCTTTTGTCATTACTCTAAGTTGAAAGGGATAAAAAAAGCTAATTTTTTCTCATCAGGTATTCCAAATAAATTTCTTTTCTTAAAGGGGACTTTTGGAAAAGACGTCTGTTCACCACAGCTATCAAATATTATAGTAATCCTTTCTAATATAGACACAAGGCAGGAAATTTTGAGGGAGGAATAAATCGATTACATCGTCCCAAGCGCCGTACTGGTACATATTTTATCGACTCCAAAACGATGAAAGCCCTATGTATATATATATATATATATAAATATATATATATATATGCGCACACACACGCAACACGCATATATATGTGCATGTATTTATACATGCACATATGTATGCAAACATATATGCGTGTGTATGTGTGTGTGTGTGCATATATGGGTACAAACAACGTGAAATACGTGAACAAATGAGTTAAATACGCAGACAACGAGAGAAAATGGACAACAGGACTAGTAAACACAGAGAAATGACCATTCATCAGTTGTCGGATGTATATCTGCTCCTCATTTCGAGCAATCAATGACAATATGAGTCTTCAAAGACAGTTTCACTCCTTCCTCCTCCTCTACTCCTTCTCCTTGAACTTTTCCAGGAAGTGCCTAAAATGAAGGGGAGGAAGTGGAGAAAAAGGATGAAGGACTTCATCGAAAACTCCGAGGAGCGGTGAACACTTCCGTGAAAAGTCCGAGGAGGGAGGGAACACTTCTTGGAAAAGTCCGTGGAGGGGTGAACACTTCCTGGAAAAGTCCGAGGCGGGGTGTGCTCTGTCTGGAAAAGTCCGAGGAAGGGGTTCTTCCTAGAAAGCCGAGGATTTGGGGTGACCACTTCCTGGAAAAGTCCGAGGAGAGGTGAACACTTCCTGGTAATGTGCGAGGAGGGGGTTGAAGTGGATAAAGGGGGAAGAACTTCCTGGAAAAGTTCGAGGAGAAGGTGAACACATCCTGGAAAAGTTCGAGGAGGGGTGAACACTTCCTGAAAAAAGTTCGAGGAGGGGTTGAAGGGGCAGACTTCCTGGAAAATCCGAGGGTGGGTGAACACTTCCTCCTCCTCCCTCTCAACTCCACCTCCATGTAATTTTCCTTCTCCCCTTCCTCATTATGATTTATCGAGGGTCAAAGTTGGCAACAAAAACAGGACGGTGGAGACATACAAGGAAACCGAACGAAAACAAACATGGAGGGTCGTTAGATCATATATATATCAGTCAATCGTCTGACGAATAAATATACATACGTATAATAGATTAGGCCTTACCTCCGATTTTGGTCAATATTTAAAGCATTCTATCTGCTGACCATTATAAAATATAATGATAAACATAGGTTTCTAAGAAAGCCCAAGATTTTATATTGGACCAAGTTCTTGATTGGCACATCCTGCAGGTCTTTTGTTTGGCCCATGATAGCACAGTACTGAATGGACCTTTACACATTGCAACTTAGAACGCAGCGAAATACCGCAAGACGTTTTGTCTGTCAATCTAACAACCCTGTCAGTACATCACCCTTTGTGAGACGTAAGATAATGTGCTTTGCAATACAATGAAAAGGAAAAATGAATTTCAGTTATTTAAAACCGCTTGAAATTAGAAACGTAGTTTGTTCCATTGTCTTAACTCAAATCTCTTCTCGTTCGGTTTAGCGCCTGAAGTGTTCTGTAATTGAAACAAGTATTAATAGTGTAATATTTCTGAATTTCTCTAGAAAAGAAAATTAGAAATAAAAGTGAACATAACATATCCTATATTTGATTGTTCTAACTTTTACATAATAGTGAATTCTAAAACATTGTGATAAAAACATTATGATAAAGCAACAAAGAAACCTGAAAACTTTATTTTAAAATTGTTCATTTTTCCGATCCGATGAAACTGTATACCTTTCAGTTCTTATTATTTCTTCGCCATAACATGATTGATATCGATATCAATTTCTCGATTAGGGTGGTGAGCGAACAGAATTGTTAGAGCGCCGAGAAAAAATATCTTGCGATGTTTTTGCCAGCTCTTTACGTCTTGAGTTCAAATTCTGCTGGGGTTGACTTTGTCTTTCATTCTTTCGAAGTCAATAGAACAATACCAGCTGAGTGCTTGACGCGATGTGGTCGATTTCCCCTCAAACTACCCTGCCTAAGAACCGAAATTTAATAGAATATATCAATCTCTCGATTATGATGATGAACTGGCCGAATCGTTAGGAGATGGGGAATATCTTGCGGTATTTCTTCCGGATGAAGGCGGAGAGCTGGCAGAAACGTTAGCACGCCGGGCGAAATGCTTAACGGTATTTCGTCTGCGTTACGTTGTGAGTTCAAATTCTGCCGAGGTTGACTTTGCCTTTCATCCTTTCGGGGTCGATAAATTAAGTACCAGTTACGCACTGTGGTCGATGTAATCGACTTAATACCTATGTCTGTCCTTGTTTATCCCCTCTATGTTTAGCCCCTTGTGGGTAGTAAAGAAATAGGTATTTCTTCCGGCTATTTACGTTTTGACTTCAAATCTCGCCGAGGCTAACTTTGCCTCTCGTCTTTCCGGGGTCGGCAAAATAAAATACCAGTTACATGCTGAGGTCGAGAGTATTGACTAACTGCATCCCCTCAAAATTGCTGACCCTGCGCTTAAATTAGAAACAATATCGCTCTCTTAATACCTGCAACAACAGCATACTCGTTAGTTCAACAACAAATTTTTAAGATATTTTCCCCGCGTATTAGGAACTGTAATAGGAACTGTATAGCGTCTGTGGCTCTTTTCAGGGACTTGAAGATTGATGAAAAGAAGGGCGGAATCGTAGACCGAATTCTTACAGTCGGAGATCACTTGACAAAAGCCATTCAAGGTCAAACAGCAGTTTTAAACAGGGCGGTAAATCAAGTGTGCCACCATATATTTATATACATACATACATTCATACATGCATACAGATAGATAGATAGATAGATAGATAGATAGATAGATAGATAGATAGATACATACATACATACATACATACATACATACATACATACATACATACATACATATATATATACATATATACACATATAGATATGTATATACATATAGATATATATACATATATATATATATATAAATACATTCATACATATATACATATATACAAACAAACGTACGTACGTACATACATACATACATACATACATACATACATACATACATACATACATACATACATACATACATACATACATACATAAATATATACATACATATATACACATATTGATATGTATATACATATAGATATATATACATATATATATATAAATACATTCATACATATATACATACATATATACATACAAACGTACGTACGTACGTACATACATACATACATATATAAAGTACAGTAAAGTGACTACAAGAAACTTCTAGAAATAATTGAACTCTACGCTTTTGTACTTTTAACATAGGTGTGTGTCCGAGTAAAGATATGTCAGCCTGTGAACCTCTGCATGAATATAAGCGGTTGTGTATAGCCATGTATGCATGCGTGTATTTATGAAGAAAGGGGCGCTTATCAATGTAGAAAGATATCGCTAAAGTGTATTTAATAATCTTCTCAGCTTTACAATAACTTTTTTTTTTGCTCTCCAATCAGACATCTATATAGATCTTTGCTTCGAATCTTTATCAGTTTCACTGCCGTAATCCTACGATTTTGGTAAAATGATTCTATTGACTGAACGGAGGATTAACTCTAAAAATGAACTCATTTGATTAATTACTGACGTCAATACAATAAACATTGAAGCAGACAGAGAGAAACATTGTTATAGCAAGGACATATACGTATATACATACGTGTGTGTGTGTGTGTGTACATATATATATATATATATATATATTATATATGTATAGATATATATTATGTGTATGTATGTATCAGTAAAAAAATATATATATATGTATATATATATATATATATAATAATGTATATATATATATGTGTATTATGTATATTTATGTATATATGTATATGCATATGTGTTATGCATTAAATAATGTTTAATACATTTATACATATATGTGTGTATGTTCGTATGTGTATTTGTATGTACGTATGTATGTATGTATTAAGCAATATTTTATAAGTAATACACTGTAAATCGGAAAAACTCATATAAACTTAAATATTAATTTTACTATATATTACTATATATTAATTTTTATCTAGTTTCAGCTCACGAGCTGTGGCCATGCTGGGGAACCGCCATTTGGTGTTGCTACATGATTTTACTTCACGAATGCTTTTTATATGTTTGTAAATTAATATACATTTGTTTGTGTGTGTGTGTGTGTGTGTATACATACTTACATACATACATATAATTATTAACATCAAACCACAACTAGGAACTCTCACATTGATGATAAAGTCTGCTCCTAATTCGTGTTCTAAGATGTCGACTTTTACTCAAGCGATGTTGAAGCGTGAGGATTGGCTCACGTGTCATAATACGATATCAACAGTATTTACATAGAATTGTTTTCCCACTTGCTTGACACACTACTATGTGTTTTCATTTAGTACAATTTAATAATTCAGCAGAAAGGTTAATGCATTATTCATGAGTCTGAAACATTGATCAACTACATTTTTGCATATTTCGTATGATCAGTAAATATGAAACTGCATAAAGAAAGTGGAAGATTTTTGGCTCAGTCCGATACCAATGATGCCTATGGGCTCTTCTGAATATACATGATGAAATACAAATGTGTGTATCTCTGCACGTGTGCGTGCGTGTGTGTGAGTGAGTGCATATATAAGTATGTGTGTATTTTAATATATATATATGTGTGTGTGTGTGTGTGTGTGTGTGTGGTGTGTGTGTGTGTGTGTGTGTGTGCGTGCTTGCGTGTGTATATGTATAAAATCAAAATAAGCAACAGGATATCAAGTAGTAATGCAGTACGACCGTTTCAAGCGGCTCCATTTAATTGAACAATGCAGTCATTAGATCAATGTAAATTCAATGTCATATATATAGGTAAAGATCCCTTTCGGTCATGAATGACCACGGGTTTGCATATAGAAAGTTCCTCTCCAAGTACAAGTCCGGGCAAGACTGTTTATGGAAAACCAGCTGTTGCCATGCATACTAGCTTCCCTTCTCCACGCCACTGATGTTATCCAAGGAAAAGGCAAAGGCCGATACAGTTTGGCACCAGTGGCCTCGTAACTCATCTCTGCAACTGAGTGAAATGGGGCAACATGAAATAAAGTGTCTTGCTCAAGAGCTCAACACTTAGCCCGATCCGGATATCGAAATCACTACCTCATGATTATGAGCCCGATACTCTAACCACTGAGCCATGCGCCTTCACCTTTGCACACACACACACAAACACACACACACATACACACACACACACGCACGCACACATTTCTTTATTGCCCACAGGGGGACAAACAAGGACAGACAAAGGGATTAAGTCGATTACATCAATTAAATAAGTACTGGTTTCGTCCCTAGTGCGTCACTGGTACTTATTTAATTGACACAGAAAGGTGATAGGCAAAGTCGACTTCGGTGGAATTTGAACTCAGAACGAAACGGCAGACGAAATGCTGCTAAACATTTCGCTCGGCGTGCTAACGATTCTGCCAGCTCGCCAACTTCACACACCACACACACACATTATATATATATATATATATATATATATATATATATATATATATATATATATATATATATAGATCTATATATATATATATATATTTATGTTCGTCCCTTCGTGTATTTCACGTTATTTATTTATGTATTTATTATATATGTATATATATATATATATATATATATGTATATATATGTATAGATATATATATATATATATAATATATAATATATTAGAAAAAATATAATCGGAAGGTGAGGAAT
>NC_043008.1:54207939-54212939 GCF_006345805.1 Octopus sinensis
GGCTACTTTGGTTGTAGAAGGAAACCATATTCGATAGTAAAGTCATAATAGCAGCTTCTGTGACGCAAACGAACATGCTTTTCAGTTATTTTCAAACTCAAAAAATAAAGGAAAAATAGAGAACAGCTAAGAATATAATTAATCAAACGGAGTTAGTAGCTGCACAATAAAAAGCGCAAGAAATAAAAAGTCGAAAACATCAATTTTAATGGGAACGCAGACGACACAAAATGTACAAACGACAATGGCAATGGCGACTGGACTAAATTTCATCTTTTGCAAACGTTGTGGATTATAAAAAGCTTATCAATATGAGTTAGTCTAAAGAAAAAGCGATGTTTCAACAAAAAAAAAACAGTGGTTCAATGTATATGTACTCATTTTTTTTCCTTTATTAAGCCTGACACTTATTGTATCGTTCTCCTGAGGCAGAACAGCTAAGTTATGGAGATATAAACAAACCAACACCGATTGTCGAGCAGTGGTGGTGAACAAATACCTACACAAACTCACACACCCGTCAATCAAATTAACTCACAAGGCTTTGGTCGGCCCGAGGATCTTAATAGAAGACACTTACTTAAGGTGCCACGCTGTGGGACTGAACTCGGAACCGTGTGGTTGGAAAACAAACCTCTTACCACACAGCGTCACCTGCGCCTAATCTGTGGACATTAATCTGAAACAATTAGCCATTATTCAAAGCAAATGAGGACAGTGGGTTGTCAGAATTGTTAGAACATCGAATAAAATACCTTGCACTATGAGTTTCAACTTCTTAAGTTCTGGGTTCAAATCATGCTGAAACCAAATAGTACTTATGGGAGGGTACTAGTACTTAGGCGTAGGAGTGGTTGTGTGGTAAGTAGCTTGCTTGCAAACCATATGGTTCCGGGTTCAGTCCTACTATAGCCTCGGGCTGACCAAAGCCTTGTGAGTGAATTTGGTAGACGGAAACTGAAAGAAGCCCGTCGTATATATGTATGTATGTATATGTATGTATGTATGTATACATGTATGTATGTATGTATGTATGCATGTATGTATGTGTGTATGTGTGTCTGTGTTTGTCCCCCCAACATCACTTGACAACCTATGCTGGTGTGTTTACGTCCTCGTAACATAGCGATTCGGCAAAAGAGAACGATAGAATAAGTACTAGGCTTATAAAGAATAAGTCCTGGGGTCGATTTGCTCGACTAAAGGCATTGCTCCGGCATGGCCACAGTCAAATGACTGAAACAAGTAAAAGAGTAAAAGAGTAACATATTCTCCTCTCTTATGGCAGCGGTCCTTCAGTTTTTCTAAGCCCTGTAAAAGAACTCGGAAGTGTGGGCTTCCAACCTGGCCTTTCTCCATACCCTTAAAGTGAGGAACTTTTCAGCACCACCTCTTATTTTATCGACCCCGGAAGTATGAAAGATAAAGTCGACCTCAGTGAAATTTGAACCAAGAACGTAAAGAACCGGAAGAAATGCGAAGAAATGCCGCTAAGCATTTCGATGAAAAGTGATGAAAGGAGTTGTTAGAAAACGATAAAAGTTCATTTAAACTGATACAGGAATGGTTGCAAATGGCTACATGGGTGAAGGCAATATTATTGTAAAGTCCACATATGTGTACAAGATTGGTTGGTTGTACTATTCCATTCAATCCCTAAAGCTATGCTTTTTTTCATCATTACTCAAACCTTTTATTTGTCAAATGACCTTTGTATGTTTTAATTTCTGTATACAATATAATGCCTGTGCCGCCACCATCAACTACCACCATCACCACCACCACTATGCTATCTACTTCTACTACTACTACTACTACTACTACTACTACTACTACTACTATCCCCATCTCTAACTGTACATACTACTACTACTACTACTACTACTACTGCTACTACTACAACTACTACTACTACTACTACAACTTCTACTACTACTACTACTACTACTACTACCGCGGACAAACAGAAACATCAATAAAACAGTAATGTTATATCTTGTGTTAATTCTTTTAATTCTTTCGTTTATTTTCTTTTATTTCTTGGTCTTCAATTTCCTGGAGTTTATTTTCTGAGAAATAAAAATTCATTGACTGCGAAAACGTAAATCAATTAAAAAGATAATTAAAAAAAAAAGGTGGGGGTCATAGACTATATTTTTTTCTATATAGATTTGTAATAACAATTATAAGTATTTCTACTTTTCTAGTAACTAACTTCTTCCATGGAACGCTTCTCTGGAACGTTTCCAAACGACGCATGCTCTATGCTCTATCAATCTGATTCATTAAAACTTTCTAATTTAAAGCAAACGTAATACGGCGAAAGAGGAGAAAAATAAACAAGTGAGTATTTTGATATTAGTGTTACGGTTGTTTATTTACGTTTTACCCTTGAGGGCCGAGGAATGACGATAAAACAAACAGTGGGAGACTTCTTAGAGCTAGTTCTACACTTATTAGCCTCATACAAACAATTTGCTCTACAGTTATTTCTGACAATCGTTAAAAGCCGGATCGATAGCCACCAATAAAGAGGTATGCTGATGTGTTGGTATGTTGGTATATTTAGAACAGGGCGATCTATATGCGATACATACATACATACATACATACATATGTGCGTACATACGTGCGTACGTGCGTTCGCACATATATACATAAATCCGTACATAGATAGATAGATAGATAGATAGATAGATAGATAGATAGATAGATAGATAGATAGATAGATAGATATAGATAGATAGATATTGCAATAAGAAAATGGAGGGGATCAGTAGGTGGTTCATCAACTTTTAGACATTATATTATGTTAAATTATTTATTTATTTACTAAACTGTTAATTACAATAATATACATACATGTATAACATATTATGTTTTACATATAAGATATAAAATATATCAACATTTAAGGATACCAGTAATTATTATAAAATAACATACATGAATATAAATTAGGAGGATAACAGCTGTTTCAGCCAAGAGGTAAAAATACCTCATCCTACTTTTATTACTCAAGTAGACTGAAGTAATTATTAATATATAATATAATATAATACATATGTATATACTCATATATATTTATACATATACATATATATACATATATACAATTACATGTATGTGTGTGTGTGTGTGTGTGTGTGTGTGTGTGTGTGTGTGTACAGTGTGCGGTAGAAGTAACACCCTTTTGTATCTGAGTTTTCTAGTTTTTAATTGAGTTTCTTTTTATTTCCTAAAACTTATGCGATTTTTTTTTGTATTAGTTTATTATTCATTTCTTTAAGTAATGCAATAAATTTATGTTCAATAAAAAAATGATTTAATAAACATTCATATACTATAAAAGTTATTAAATGCAAAAAGAGCGTTACTTCTGCCCCACCCTATATATATATATATATATATATATATATATATATATATATATATATATATATATATAGGAGAAGAATTCACAAGAAAACAAAAGACGAAGGCAAGTGGTGTAGACAACAAACAGATGTATTAGTTTAACGCTCGGGAAGTGAAGAAGTCTTTAACGTTTCGACTCTACACTCTTCCACAGAAAGGAACACAGAAAGAAACAAGGAGAGAAAATAAGAACGTGTAGTGACTAGTGATCTATCATGGCGAATGCTGGACAGAGAGGTCACAAAGGAGAGCTAGGAAGAAGGGAAGATAATAAAGTAGTGGTGATCCCAAAACGAAGGTGCTCGTGCGTGTGTATAAGAGTAATAGTAAGACAACAAGAGAAAGAAAGAGACTTCGATATTATGTAAATAGAGAAATTTATCTGTAATATAATATGTGACAATTATTCGGCTGCCATAATAAAACTCCGAGTTTTGGATATCGGCATCTCTTCAGTTATCGAGACAATCAAAATCCGAAATCTCCAGGTCCAAATTCTTGAACGGCAAACTCCATCGTTGGAATCTAGACAACAAAAACCAAATTCACATTTTGAACTTGAGAAGCCTTTCATAAATGTTACTGTTCCGCTTCCAGAGTGTATTTGTAATGTACATACTAAAAGGCTGGTTTCTTCTTTAAAATCCCATCTTATCCAGATTGTCATACACGCACGTATGATATTCGTATATGAACATATATATAGATAGGCTGATGTTATTGAATAAAGATTTCTTATTTTCCTTTCTCAGTAAACTGGCATGAAACAAGCATCTGAGCAATTCTATTTCCCTGTTGTTATACTTCTAATAGTATTAGCATTTCCTGATTTCAATATTACATATAAATAAATCCATAAGTATTCGACTTCACGGTTCATTATGAAATTATAGTACTTACTATTCCCTAAATACATTTATACATTTTTTGTACGTTTGTTAATACATTAAGTTAATGGAAACGTGCATAGTACTGGACAAAAGTACAAGTGCTCAATTCTGAACGTATCTAGTTATTGTAATTATATCAGTAAATAAGTACATTGGTGTGCGAAATCATTTATTGCATGAATTTATAAATTAATGTCTACGCGTTGTCGTTTATCAATATTCTGTGTTGGCATAGAATCTCCAACAATGATATTGATTTTACGAATATACATTCATACATTCAAATGTGAGTGTGTGTGCGCGCGAGCGTGCATGTGTGTGTATGTATGCATTTTTGCATGTACATATATATATACACATACATATACATATATATACATATGCAAACGTACATACGTACGTACATATATATATATATGAGTGTGTGTGTATGTATATGTATATATATATATATATTTGTATGTATATATATATGTATATATACACATATACATATATATACATACATATATACATATATACATATATACATATATATATATATATATATATATATATATATATATATACATATATACATATAAATATATACATATACATACACACATATATAGATACATATACACACACTCACACACACACATGGAAATTTATATGCGTTTTGATTTTTAAACGTGACGAAAATCTTACTCT
>NC_043008.1:54222939-54225439 GCF_006345805.1 Octopus sinensis
ACGACTAGATACTGTATTTGGCTGAACAGTGACGTCACCGAAATATGGCTGCTCTGTATGAGGTGCATTTTATTGCAGCTTATCATTTTCGCAACAGGCAAAAAGCTCAGGGATTCGGTATCACTTCTTAAATCATTTGCATGAATAATTCTTAGTTGATAGCTGACATAACTCCAGGGTAATTATGAGTGGCATTAATCTTTTCCTTATTACATTATAGTTATATAATTATCATACATACATACATACATACGCATGTGTGTGTGTGTGTGTGTGTGTGTGTGTGTGTGTGTGTGGTGTGTGTGTGTGTGTTGAAATGCTGAAGGCAGAGAGAATATTTTCTAGTGAACCTCATGTAAGCAAATGTTAGCAAATGTAAGTGGTTAAATGCAGCTTCAAGTAAGCTGAAATATGTCTAACAGATGATTGTGAGTCAAATAAATACTTGGAAAAGTTGTGGGTAGAGATATCGTTGCTTTAATTACTGATAAAATCTTGAGCCATAATTGCACTATGGCTTCTATCAAAAATGGTTACTACCATTCAGAGAACAATAGAAGCAACTCTCTTCTGTAATCGACAAATATATTTTTCTAATACTTTTCAAAAACACCCCTTGAATATGCGACTATGTCTTGAATACGCGCCCACAACTTTACTATGCAACCACACTTTGAATATGAGACCATATATTGAATATGAGACACCTTCAATATGACATCCTTTGAGGATCTCACATCATGACAGATAAGATTCTTTTGAAAAACGAAAAGGAATGTACAAAGTTTAACCGCCACAAAAGTGATTGTAACATTAAAAGAGCTGTTTATGTCTGTTTGCGTTTTTGAGTTCAAATCCAGACTAGGCTTACTTTGCCGTTTCTCATTCGGGGAAGAAGGGTGATAAAATAAGATGGTAGATAATCAGAAAAGGTAGAACTGCGTAAAAAAATAATTTTTTGGTGTTTAGTTATGTCTTTTTACATCTTAAAACCAAAGCCTGCTTGTACCATGTTTGACCTTCATCTCTTTTAAACATAACAGTGATAAAAATAACAGAGACAAATGAAATATACACCGCCGGAAGTTGTTGTTGACAAACAACGGCAGTAATTTTATTCAGCTGGATACGCGTCATTGATTGGTTGAAATTACCGAAATATGACAACTTTAACACGAAATAACTTCGTAAATAGAAACTTTTCTCAACAACTCTAAGCGTAAAAGATGTTTTATATGACACATTCTACCAGTGTCCGAAGTTTGAAAGTGTTTAGTTACAAAAAATTAATTTCTCTATCTGCCGATGAAAGTGAAAAGATCTAAAAGAAGTACTGGGATCGTTTCGCTCGGCTAAAACGCTTCAAAGCAGTGCCCCAGTATGGTCGGAGTCCAAGAACTTGTTTCGGTGCAAGACTCAAACAAGTAAAAGATAAAATGTTATTTCGATATTTTTACTTACAAAAGGCGGCGAGCTGGCAAAAACGTTAGCACGACGGACGAAATGTTTAGCGGTATTTTTGCCTGCCGTTACGTTCTGAGTTCAAATTCCTCCGAGGTCGACGTTGCCTTTCATCCTTTCGGGGTCGATAAATTAAGTACCAGTTACGCACTGGGGTTGATGTAATCGACTTAATCCATTTGTCTGTCCTTGTTTGTCTCCTCTGTGTTTAGCCCCTTGTGGGCAATAAAGAAATAGGTATCAAAGGCGGCGAGATGGCAGAATCGTTAGCACGCCGGGCGAAATGCGTAGCCGTATTTCGTCTGCTGTTACGTTCTGAGTTCAAATTCCGCCGAGGTCGACTTTGCCTTTCATCCTTTCGGGGTCGAGTAAATAAGTACCAGTTACGCACTGGGGTCGATATAATCGACTTAATCTGTTTATCTGTCCTTGTTTGTCTCCTCTGTGTTTAGCCCCTTGTGGGCAATAAAGAAATAGGTATTTCGTCTGTTTTTACGTTCTAAGTTCAAATTCCACCGTGGTCGACTTTACCTTTTATCCTTTCGGGGTCGATAAATTAAGTACCAGTTCCGAAATGGGGTCAATCTAATCGACTAGCCCCCTCCTCCAAAATTTTGTGCCTTGAGTAGAAAAGCATACTTACATTTTCACCAATTTTGAACATTTGAAAACCTGAGGATTTTTTCAAATATGCTAAGTTGTGAGTGGGGGATATTTAACTCCCACTATTTCTAGGTCAAAACAGCGATCGTGTCATTGAAGGGTATGATAAATTTCTTGGCAGATTTCGTCCCGGCTTTCGGCGCTCCGAGTTCAAATCTAGCTTATATCAATTTTAACTTTTATCTTTTGAGGGTTAGTAAATGCAGTACCGCTCCTGTAACGATACCGTTTGGTCTCTTTACGTGATCGCTCTCTCTTTTTCTCTCTCTCTATTTCTTTCTTTCTGCCTCTCTTTACTCCTTACTCTTTTACTTGTTTCAGTTATTTGACTGCGGCTATGCTGGAGCACCGCTTTTAGTCGAGCAAATCGACCCTA
>NC_043008.1:54230439-54232939 GCF_006345805.1 Octopus sinensis
TCCACTATCGTCATATGTTGTGGTGTGTGCTATTGCTCCATTCTAGTTTTCTATTCAGGCTAGGTTTATTTTCTATTATATGTGTAGCTTCTGTAATTTGTCTAATTGTTGCATCTGTTCTATGTGTGGACAATATCTTAATCTCTATGTTATTGATTGATCCCCCGTGTTCTTGTTCGGCGTGTTGGTACAGAATCGATGAGCTTTTACCTTCCTTGAGTTGTCTCCAATGTTCATTCACCCGCTCTCCAATGCTTCTTGCTGTTTCCCCTACGTATGTTACTGTCTTGTTACTGCATCGTCCCTCTATACATCTTATACTATAGACCACATTTCTGGCTTTACAGTTTGTTTGTGGGCTAAATCTACATACAGTGCAATAGTTATCCGTACAGAGAGTTCTACTAAAAGGATAGGTTCTACCAATTATAGATCTGATAGGGTTGCCTGGCTTTTCAACAACCTTAATTCTTAGTTTAAGTTTATCTAGGGTCCTTCTAAATCGGTACGCCAGTTGGCCTTCCCTATTTTCTTTTTTGTCCTTTCTATAGTGTTCCATGACTTGTTCCTATAGATTGGGCAAATCCCATTCCTATCATTACATAATATATTATCAAATTTCTTCATGGCTCCTTTGTATACTCTGATCCTTTCTTTATGGCTGTAACCTGAGAACTGCATGCGGTGAATGAAATACTGTATGTGTCTCTTTAATTCTGTAGGCTCGCACATGCGTGACACATTTCTCATTATTCTGACGAGGTCTGCCATCAAAATATTGAATTTGGCATTGCCCGCAATGGCTGAGTTCCGGTGGATCAGGCATTTTGAGGCCATAGGTTTTGCATAGTATGAATGAAGGATTTGGGTTTTTTTTTCACAATTTCTAGCCAGAGTTCAGTGTCTAGTACTGGTAGTCTATGGTTGGGGTGTTTAGTGAGGTAGTCTATTGTGACCTTATACTCTGGTGGATGGAGTTAGCTATTTGCTGGATGCTCTCCATAGTATTAGTTTCTATTACTATATCAACATTACTCTCTTGTGGGGGTGCCTTTACTACTATATTGATATCATCAACATAGCGAGAGTACATGTTTACGAGTATGGATTTCTGCAGTAGGCATTCTTTAAGCCTTCTGTCCCACCATACCATGAAGAGGTTGGCCACATCACCAGCGATACTAACACCGATGGCTGCCCCCTCGTCCTGGGCATATATTTTATTATTAAATTTAAATGTGTGGCCTTTTAGGGTAACTCTTATACTAGTGCATGTGCGATCATTTTCTTTACCTGATGGACATTTGCGGGGCTCCGTATGGCTCTGGTCCATCGCGCCATCTTTCTATATGTGTCTTCCTAGCCATAGAAGTAATTGTAGGCGGTCTACCTCTTAAACATCTACTGGGGCAGAAACTACTAAGATTATGTTTATCTAAGTATTCACTATTATATGTCAGTCTAAGTAGGAGGCCCAGTTCTTCTGTGTCGACATTACAGAACTCCACCTGGCTCTCGTTGATCATCTCCACGCACTTCTCCACTGCAAAATCTACGTCAATCGATGGGTATAGGGATACCACATCCATGCTACCTACTATACATCCTGTCAAGTCACAAGTTTTGTTACAGTCACTGATCCTGCTTAGGAGATCTTTTGTGCTGTCACACACATCAGGTGACATCCTGATTATAGGGCGTATGATCATTGAGAGGAAGTAGGAGATTCTGTAATTGCTAGCGATATTCGCTCCACAGACTGGTCTTGTTGGTGGTCCTGCTATAGGGTCAGTAAAACCTTTATGGTCCTTGCGAAGTCCATACAGTGCCGGGATATCATTGTTCCAGGCTTGGAAATTCTTTGCAGTACGTTTCTGAGGTCCCAGAACAATTGTCCACATCATCATGTGGGCATTGAGGACCTTTTCTCTCTCTCTCTCTCCTCATGCGCCTGTACAGTTGTTACTTTTGTATTGGCGATATGAGGTTGCATTGCCTGGATGTAGTTTGGTAAGCTGTCTATTGACATCCTGCCGGACTTATCTGTGGGAAGGCATACCACCTCTCCGTTCCTCGTGCGCTGAATGAGCTTCTGTAGGCCACATGCAGGTTTAATCCCGAGTTGTTGGGCATCTGTCTTATTCTGTCTCTGTTTCTTAATGTATAATCCTAAAATCTGTCTAAGTTTGGTCCTAGCTAAGATTAATGTAAAAAATAAATATCACTGAAGCAAAATAACACCAAATATATAGTGCGTGTGTTTTTATTGGCTAAACTGGCAATATGACCATTCCGAAATATAACAATATGTATATATAATATAATATATATATAATATATATATATATATATATAATATATGTATATATATATATATAATATATATATATATATATATAATATAGAATATATATATATATATATATATATATATATATAATATATATATATATACGTGGCAGGGCTGTGTGGTGAGAGGTTTGCTTCCCAACTATTTTTT
>NC_043008.1:54240439-54242939 GCF_006345805.1 Octopus sinensis
TGGCTAACGATCTATCATGGCGCTGACTCGGACAGCTATATATATATATATATATATATATAATATATATATATATACAGTAGTACCTCGGTTTTCGAATAACTCTAATCACAAATAAATCGTGCTTTCATCTGAGTTCAAGTACCACCGAGATCGACTTTGCGTTTCATCATTTCGGTGTCGATAAATTAAGTACTAGCTGCGTACTGGGGTCGATCTAATCGACTGGCCCCTTCCTCCGAAATTTCGGGCCTTTTGCCTTGAGTAGAAAAGAATAAATCGTGCTTTATATATATATATATATATATATATATATATATTATATATATATATATAATATATATATATATATATGTGTGTGTGTGTGTAGAGAGAGAGAGAGAGAGAGAGAGAGAGATTATGAGAGATAATAGTGTCATTGAGATCCAAAGGTGTCAGGTAATGCTGAATAAGTGCTATAGACAGACCATAGTTAAGTTCCAGGTTCGGTAATATTGCGAATAAAGGGTTCAACGTTGGTCATATGTCAGCATGTGTATATAAAAAATTTTTTTCGTAATGAGATAAAAAAATTTTTTCAATACGAAAAAAAAATTTTTATATATTTTGTATGTATGTATGTATGTATGTATGTATGTATGTATGTATGTATGCACGTATATGTATGTATATAAGGCACGGTTTATTCAGTTTGTACGTCTTAAGTTCGTAACTGCTGCTGGTTATTCACCAAGTAATTTAGACGATACACGTGATTTTATTCGCCTTGGTTCTATGACTGATGCAATGGGTGAGCACTAGTTACGTAATTATTTAGATTATTATTTTAGATAAGTCACCGTCCTATCCAGTATGAGAAAAATCTCCCGTCTGCAAAACCCCAAGAAACCAAACTCTATCTGGGAGTTTACAAGAGCCGTCCTCGTAAACGTACCTAATGTCAAAGGAAACACTTTCAACATAACATTTACTGGAAGACGGCGGGCTGGCAGAATCGTTAGAACGCCAGGCAAAATGCTTAGCGGCATTTCGTCTGTCATTACGTACTAAGTTCAAATTCTGTCGAGGTTGACTTTACCTTTCATCCTTTCTGGGTTGATAAATTAAGAACCAGTTGAGCATTGGGGTCGACGTAATCGATTTACCCCTCCCCCAAAGTTTCTGGCTCCGAGCCAAAATTTGAAATCAATATTACATTAAATGGAATACGGTGAGCAGGCAGAATCGTTACCGCACTGGGCAAAATGCTTAGCAGCACTTCGTCTGTCTTTACATTCTGAGTTCAGATTCTGACGAGGTCGACTTTGCTTTTCATCTTTTCAGGGTCAATAAGATAAATACCAGTTGAGTACTGGTTAACCAGCCTTAGAATCATAGCGTTCCAGCTATGACTACCCAATCTTATTTTCAGAAAACATTCCGCGTATTGTATTAATCTAATATGTCCTTAGTTTTTGAAGATGGTAGAAAGTATGGTTTGAGAGAAATTTGACTGCTGTTTGTGGCGGATCGAGCGACCGTGTAGAAGCTCCGATTACAGCCCTTTTTTATATTCTAAATTTCAGTATTACCGCGATCAACGTTGCCTTTCATCCCCACCCTCCCACCCCACTTCCGCGAGATCAATAAAATAAAGTACCAATCAAGTACTGGACTCAATTGAATCCTTTATATCAGTAGTTCCCGATCTATTTTTTCCTCTGCACCCCTAGGAAATGTTCGATTAATTTTCGCATCCCCTATGAAAATAATACTACATTGGAAGAGAAGAAGTTAATATTCAAATAATTTACTTAATTATGACACACTAGCAGTATCGCCCGACGTTGCTCGGGTTTGTTTTGACCCTATACAATTGGAATTTCTGAAAAGTATAAATTTAGCATTATGTAGCTTGTTATTCTCTTTAAGTGAACATTTTTCTGGTTGAAATACACCGAAAAATGGTGACACAGCAGTCAAAAAATCGTAAAAAATAGGGATTTTCATAGAAAAAAAAGAACCTTTTTGATGTAAATAAATTTTGGTGTTAACATGGTCCGATTTGAATTTTTTCTCCTACGAAAGGAAGAGCAAGCCTTCTTCTATCCTACTCTCAATTTTGGTCAACTTGCGCCGCGGGCTCTCGGAGGAGATAGTGTTACTTGAAGACTACCAAACCTGCCACACACAGACATCTTCAGCTTTATATATAGAGAGATTTATTTTTTAAAAGTTGGACCAGACACATACTTCTCTGAATGAACAAACTTATCTCAAAAAGTAAGTTTTTGACTCAGTGTATGTAGATTGAACAATTTGAAAAAAAGACTATAAACAATTAAATCGATCACAATTGTAAACGACTTCTTTGTTACTGTCTCTTATTCCCGATTTTATTAAGACGTAAAACCTTCTGACCTATAAGACTGCCTCTAGATTCGATCAGGTTCAAACACGCATGTCGTTGCATATGGGATATCGACACGGTTCTTGGTTACAATTTCTTAAGCGATACAGC
>NC_043008.1:54247939-54250439 GCF_006345805.1 Octopus sinensis
TCCTTGTGGGCAATAAAGAAATAAGAATCGTTAGCACGACGCGCAAATTGCTTAGCAGAATTTCGACCGTCTTTACGCTCTGAGTTCAAATTCCATCGAAGCAGACTTTGCCTTTCAGGGTCGATAAAATAAGTACCAGTTGTTCAGTGGAGTCGATGTAATCGACTTAACCCCCGCTTCGGAATTGCTGGCCTTGTGCCAAAATTTGAAACCAATGTTATCAATCGCAAGTGTTTTTCTTTTATTTTTATGAACAGCGAAGTTTTTGCACTAAAATATATAAAACTGTTGGCAAGGCTGCGGGGATAAGAGTCTCGCTTTGTAGCCACCTAGTTTGGGGTTCAGTCCCACTGTGCGGTCCCTTGGTCAAGTGCCTTCTGATATAGCCCTAGGCCTTGTGAGAGAATGTTTTAGACGGATACTGCATCGAATCCTGTCGTGTATATATACACACACACACATGCACGCACGCATGCACACACACACACACACACATATACATACATTCATACACACATACACACACGTACATACGTATGTACGTACATACGTATGTACGTACATACATACATACATACATACACACACACATACACACACTGACGTACGTACATACATACATACACACACATACGTACGTATGTACGTACATAGATACATACATACACACACATACATACATACATACACACACATACGTACGTATGTATGTACATACATACATACATACATACATACATACATACATACGTGTGCGTATGCATAAATGTGTGTGTGTGTGTATGTGTGTGTGTGTGTGTGTATTTATGTTTAAGTTCGTCTTCACACTCACACACCGCTTCACAACCACTGTTGGTTTACCCTCTGCTTAACTTAGCAGTTCAGCAAAAGAGACCGACAGAATAAGTACTGAAGTCGATTTTTTTCAACAAAGCCTTGAAGGAGGTGCTCCAGCATGGTCACAGTGAAATGACTAAAACAAGAATAATATTTCCGATGAAACATTTTTGCCAATTATTTCAGAAAACGCACGGATGGACCTACAAGACAACCCCTAGAAATAGTAGCTAAATTTCTCTCAAACCAAAGAGTAGTCTCTCTGCATTAGAAGTTATAATATTTTCTGATGAGACATATTTGCCAATAATTTAAACACGCATACATAAATCAACGAGAAAACTCCTATGGGGATGCTGTTCATACTAGAAATAGCAGCTAGTCTCCCGAATCAAGCAGCAACCTACTTACGCCAAAACATATTTTTTTATGTTTTCCGATGTAATATCTCGACCAACAATTTAAACACACGCACGGGGGAACCCAATGAATGTACCCCTTTTGTGGTCATGTGATTTGCTAGAAATCACACCCTACCGTCTTTATAACAGGGTACTTTGGATAATGTGGACCTGAAATCCATGCACATAAGAAAAACGACGGGATAGCCACGGCTGGAAAGCTTTTGCTCATAGGTTTCCAAGATCGATATTGCTAAACAACAAGCAAGTGCATATTTTGTAATAAAATGTGTTATTCTCTATATACTGCTAAAAAGATGGCATGGTCACGACTGGAATACGTCGGTTAATGGGTTTCCTCGATCGGAGCTATCCTGGAAGTAAACAACAATCATACTATACAAGGAAAAATATTGGCAAACATGATTTTCTTTTTTTCCTACACACGACAATAATTGCTTCTACTTTCTTGCCAAACGAAGACACATCAAATACCATTTTAGTAGTTTATAAATTATAGATTATACATACTATATATATATATAGGCGAGCTGGCAGACACGTTAGCACACCGGGCGAAATGCGTAGTCGTATTTCGTCTGCCGTTACGCTCTGAGTTCAAATTCCGCCGAGGTCGACTTTGCCTTTCATCCTTTCGGGGTCGATAAATTAAGTACCAGTTTCGCACTGGGGTCGATGTAATCGACTTAATTCCTCTGTCTGTCCTTGTTTGTCCCCTCTATGTTTAGCCCCTTGTGGGTAGTAAACATATATATTATATATATATACATATAAACTCTCTCTTTACCCTTTTACTTGTTTCAGTCATTTTACTGTGGCCATGCTGGAGCACCGCCTTTAATCGAGCAACTCGATCCCCGGGACTTATTCTTTCGTAAGCCCAGTACTTATTCTATCGGTCTCTTTTGCCGAACCGCTAGGAAACGGGGGCATAAACACACCAGCATCGGTTGTCAAGCAATGCTAGGGGGACAAACACACACACGCATATATATACGACGGGCTTCTTTCAGTTTCCGTCTACCAAATCCACTCACAAGGCTTTGGTCGGCCCGAGGCTATAGTAGAAGACACTTGCCCAAAGTGCCACGCAGTAGGACTGAACCCGGAACCATGTGGTTGGTAAACAAGCTACTTACCACGCAGCCACTCCTGCGCCTACATACATATATATATATATACAGAAACACACACTTATACACACATATAGGACGTCTCCACACTCACGCACCGCTTGACAA
>NC_043008.1:54252939-54264154 GCF_006345805.1 Octopus sinensis
AAAATACTGACTTCAAATTTTGGCACAAGGCCGGCAATTTTGCGAAGAGGGATTGGTCGATTAAATTGAACCCAATACTCAACTGGTACTTGCTTTATTCGACCCCAAATGGTAAAGACGACCTCGGCGGAATTTGAACTGAGAAAGTAAAGACGGACGAAATGCCGCTAAGCATTTAATCCGGCGTACTAACGATTCTGGCACTCGCTGCTTTTAAAAATACACACATGTATATATATATATATATATATATATTATACATGTATGTGTATATATATATATATATATATATATATATATTGTGGCTGAAACCTTGCGGATCTATTTTTAGTGCTAGAGTAGACCACATGGTGGTCACTCTCTTATATTTATGTATAAAATGTGTCGTAATCCGGGTTTTTTATGCACTAAGCCACTTGGTGGTAAATGGATGTGCTATTAAATTAGTACCCAATTTTCTCACTCTTATCGGTTGTTTGTATATATATATATATATACTTATATTCATATATATTCATCGGTGAAGTGACAAGTAGTGACCCTTTACCCCACGTAGAAAGTACACCGAGTTCATTTGCTTGTGGTGATTACAGCTACTTCAATGTTGGAAACCCTTCTGTGTCTTTAATCGTTGTTTCAGAGTCTAGAACATTGTGTATGTGTGTGTGTGTGCATTTTCAAATCTAATGCTTTATAAATCGAGAGAGACGGAAAGAAAGAGAGAGAAAGAGAGGGAGAAGGAAAGGGTGAGAGAAAAATATATATTTTATAGATAGATAGATAGATAGATAGATAGATAGATAGATAGATAGATAGATAGATAGATAGATAGATAGATAGATAGATAGATAGATAGATAGATAGATAGATAGATAGACACACACACACATACACATATACATATATTTATATATTCAGTTGTGAAGAGATGTTATTAATTGAATCGGTTCCACTTTATTTTTAGAACTTATCAACTTCTGATAGACATTTAATATATAAAGTTCAACTAAAAGGTAGAATGGCGAAACTATATGTGTTTCGTTTCGTCCAACCTCATCACATTCATCTACCGTACATATAACTTATTGCCGTAAGTGGATAGTGTAAAGCGACTTCATATGAAGAAGTCCTCAGAATAAGCTCCTAATATGCATCTGCAATTAATAAGACGTTCTCACAAATAATATTGACTCCTTCAAGTTTCTTCTTTCCCGAAACTGAACTAATTGAACGGACGAAGAAATTTGATTTTCTGCCAAGACGTTCCTCAAAGATCTGGCAATAACCTAATAAGCTACAATTAATTTAATAGGATAGAAAATATTTTTCTTTCTTACAGGCAAATTATGGTAATGCTTGTTAAATTTGGCCTAGAAATTGAGGATTCTTATACGTCGCAAATTAATGGGGTTTGAAATGGTAGTCTCGTGAGTTGTATTAATTCAGCTTTTTGTTAGTTCATAAATGAATATTATCTAAATAACATTATAATTAATGACTCTTAAATTTAATCTATAAAAATTACTACTCGGAAAATTGCTATGCCTCAAATATCTTCATAGGTGTTTCGGGAATTTTTTTATTGAATTAAAATCTAGATAAGTTGATCTCTCATCTGAAAATAAACAGCCTCCGAAACACCCAAGATAAATCAAAGCCATTATTTAAGATAAAGTCGTTATACATAATGTTAATAAAAGAGATTTCTATAGGACTATAAAATTAAGAATTTCTGAAACAATTTATATTAATATTGGTAATCATTTATATTAATATTTATATTAATATTTATATTAATATTGGTAATCATTTGAGTTTATATTAATCCATTTTAACCCTTTTGATACCAACCTGGCCAAAACCACCTCTGGCTCTGTGGTACAAATGTCTTGTTTTCATAAGTATTGAATTAAAATCTTCCACCAAACCTTAGGCACAATTTATGTTCCCAACTCTAGCTTAATGATAACTAAGTTATTTTACTAAATTCTTTGTTATATTTAAAATTAATTGAATGAAATACAGAGCATCTCAAAATAAATACAGTAATGAAAAGGTTAACCCACTGTCCTCGTTTAAGGACAATTGTATTTAGTTTGTTTACTGTAATAAAGGTTAACTGGACCCTTCCGTATGTTTGTTTTCCCTATTTATATAACTATTTTCAAAATTTCGACAGGGCTAACCTGGGTTATAAATGGGTTAAAATACACTAATATTAATATTTATATTATTGTTGTCATTCAAGCGAGAAAATTCTCACGACGCATAGAAGTTGACTCGTCGAGTAATCTATTAATAATCTATTATTTATAGGAAATTGCTCTCGTAAAAAATTGTAGGCCCCATCCGGCAATGCTTAGTCCGGTCCCCTGCTCAATTTTATTGTGTGTGTTTGTGTGTGTGTGTGCGTGCGTGCTACCCATAACTTGTTTTAGTTGTTGGACTGCGGCCAAATTAGGGTGCCACCTTGAAAGGTTTTAGACAAACAAGTAGATCCCCAGTAAATTTTTTTTCAAGTCTGGTACTTATCCTATCACTTTCTTTCGCTGAACCGCTAATTTACGGGAACGCAAACAAACCAGCACCGGTTACCAAATGGTGAGGGGGCAAACACAAACTCACACGAAGACACACACACAAACACACGCATATATATGTGTGTGTGTGTGTGTGTGTGTGTGTGAGTTAAATAAAATGGGACAACAGAGCCAATGCAGTGTAAAATTTCTAGGACATTTATAGAGAAAGGTAGTCTTACAACTGTTTCAGGGATGTGAGAGATATCTCTTCATCAGAGACGATGTGAGGGAGTTAAATAGAGGGAAATAGTAGAGTTCAATATACGAAGTTATAATATAAGTGATTAGTCAAACTTCGGTCCTTCATTAGCACTTACATAGCCTTACCTGCCATTCTGGGTCTTCTGGATACCAAAGCCTCTCATAAATATATATATATATATATATATATATATATATATATATATATATATATATATATATATATATACATGCATATATGGGTGCAGGACATTACCAACGGTGATGGAAAACAGGACAAGTTAACACAGAGAAAGGATTCTTCATCAGTTGTCGGCTGTCTATCTACTCCTCATTTCGAGCATTCAACAACAATATGAGTCTTCAAAGACAGTTGCTCCCATAAATTCTAAAAAATGTATACACATGTGTGTATGTGTATGTGTGTGTGTGTGCAGGCTTCCACACAATTTCCGTCCGTCGATTCCAGTTGCAAGGCATTTGTCAGGCCAGAGTTTTTGTAAAAGACATTTGTTCAAGGTGCCGCGCAGTGGGACTGAACCCTAACCCATATGGTCTAAACCATATGGTCTTACTCACTCACCCATGCCTGCGCCTATAAACATAGAATCGAACCTCAACTTGTCGTGATTAACACTGTATTCATTTTGACAATTTGTTAAATCAGTGGTTGTTAGTGAGTCTATTCTTTTCTCAGAAAATGAAAAATAAAGCTTATGAATCCATATGCTAAAAGATATAACCTCTTTTCTCTTTGCTTTGTCCATACAAGCCAAGTAAAGCAGAGGACTTGGGGGCTTTTTTCTTGCTCTTTAAGGTATTATTGTTTCTATTTTTTTTCTCTCTCTCTAATTCACTTTTTTTCTCTAATTCGCTCCGAATTGATTCTGGGAGTAAACAGTGTAAACTTTCTTTAAAAAAAGCATTCGTCTTCTCAAGAACTGTATGTATTCATTTGGACAATTTTCATCTGCTTTATCGCCCTGAGAACTTTTACTTACTAGGACTTTGTGTGTGTGTGTGTGTGTGTGTGTGTGTGTGTGTGTGTGTGTGTGTGTGTGTGTGTGTATGTGTGTATGTGTGTATGTGTGTATGTATGTGTATATATATATATATATATATACATATATATATATGTATATATATGTATGTATGTATGTATGTATGTATGTATGTATGTATGTGTGTATGTATGTATGTATGTATGTATGTATGTATGTATGTATGTATGTATGTATGTATGTATGTGTGTGTGTATATATATATGTGCCATGCGTATGAATTTTCCCCACATATGTTTGCATACAAACTTTCCTAACACTTCACAATCTTTCCTTTCTCTATTGTAAAAATGTTTGTTATAATGTATATTGACTTCGTTATCCATTAACTTCCGTCTACATTATGGATAAAGTTTTTTAAAGATTAGTTGCCCTATCTGATGATGTTTAGTTTATGCTTCAGTCCAACCCGCAAAACCAAACAAGTTTGATACCTCTCTCATAGAAGCTTCCATTGTTAACACTTTCACTACTGTTATATATATACTTTATACGTAATATTCTTCGTATGTACTTCTCTTCGTGTTTAATAAGTCGGTAATGTAATGATAATTTCGATGGTATTCAAATAGTACCTGAGATTATTGAATATCTGACATCCTGTTTATGGATATATATTGACAGTTTGCGTAAAATGTATTTGCATAGTGAAAAAAAAGTTCATTTGACAACAGACTGGCTAAAACAAGAGACGACGTGGGTAACATCGCTTCATATGTGGCTATCGAAGTTCTTTCACGAAGTCGTGTCCCACTGCCGTTCTCCATCTGTCTCAATAAACTTTAAACCAAACTCAGCCAAAATTCAATTCCGTAAAAGAACCGCTAATACGAGGGGCGTTCAATAAGTAATGCCTCTGACCCACTTGCAGTTGTTTGATCTAGCTGAAATTTTGCATGTGCAATTATTTATATCTCTATAGATTACGCGGCAAATTACAGCTCTGAACTAATTGTGGTTTCCGATTTACAGGTGTTTGAACTGAGTCAAGTGTGAAATGGAGCATGTTGAGTGTCGAGCAGTGATCCGGTTTTTGTATTTGAAAGGACACACACCACGGGAGACATTTGATGAAATGAAAGTAACTTATGGTGATGATGCCCCATCATATAACCTTTTAAAACGCTGGCATCGTGAATTCAAACATGGTCGGAACTCTGTGGAAACAGCTCCCAGATCTGGTCGCCCCCTTCTGCCATTGATGAGACATCTGTCTGTCAAGTTGAGGCTGCCATTTTGGAAGATCGACACATAACTATTCGCCAAATAGCCCATGAGGTCAAGATTAGTACCGGGTCTGTGGAAACTATCATTCATGACCATTTGCATATGCAAAAGGTATCTGCCAGATGGATTCCCAGGTTGCTCACACCTTTTCAGAAGCAAGAACGCGTCGATTGCTCGAGGATGAATTTGGAGATGTGCCAAGAAGATGAGTCAAAATTTTTCAAAAGACTGATTGCATAGGATAAAACCTGGGTCCATCACTATGATCCAGAGACCAAAGCCCAGTCAATGCAGTGGAAGCACTGTGACTCACCTCCTCCAAAGAAGGCAAGGGTGCAGCCCTCCGCTGGCAAGGTCATGCTTACAGTCTTCTGGGACCAGGACAGAGTAGTGAAGACAGATTTCCTGGCAAAGTGTGCCACAATTACAGGAGTCTATTATGCTTCACTTTTGAGGAAATTAAGAGAAGCTATCAAAATCAAGAGGCGGGGCAAGATCAGCAAAGGCCTCCTCCTCCTGCAGGACAACTCGCGTGTCGCCAGATCAGAAGCACAGGCGTGCGGCTATGAACTCATCCCCCATCCCCCCTACTCTCCTGACCTTGCACCCTCTGATTTTCACCTCTTCCCAGCCATGAAGTTGTTTTTGAAAGGAAATCGTTTCCCAGATGATGCAGCCTTGATTTCTGAAGTCACGTCGTGGTTGGAGGACCAAGCTGGGGTCTTCTACAAAAACGGTCTTCAGAGCTGCATCAAACGATGGGAGAAATGTGTAACTCTGGGTGGTTCCTATGTAGAAAAAGACTAATAACTGTTCCAAGTTTCGTTGCTCTACTGCTATGGGAAGTGGGTCAGGGGCATTACTTATTGAACGCCCCTCGTACTAGTGGTTTCAAAACTATTGAATATTTAGACATCTTCATAAAGCGGAAGAAACCACACTAATAACGGAGTGGTATGACAAGCGGCGAAAGAAATCACTGAGATAAAGTGTTCCGAATTCTAAGGACTCAAAGCTTAGGGTTTTGCTATCGATACGAAATAAATCGATTAGAACCAAAATAGACACGAGGCAAATTTGATTGATCATCGGGTAACACGGAAACCTTTGGGTACTCAGTGAGACAAGAAAGTCCATGCGGCGAGCTGGCAGAAACGTTAGCGCACCGGGTGAAATGCTTAGCGGTATTTCGTCTGCCACTACGTTCTGAGTTCAAATTCCGCCAAGGTCGACTTTGCCTTTCATCCTTTCGGGGTCGATTGAATAAGTACCAGTTACGCACTGGGGTCGAAATAATCGACTTAATCCGTTTGTCTGTCCTTGTTTGTCCTCTCTGTGTGTAGCTCCTTGTGGGCAGTAAAGAAATAAGAAAGTCTATGTGAATACAACCAATCCATAGATTTTCGTGTTGATATTTGCATATATCAGTGTTTTCTCTCAATACCTCCGCTATTTGCGAGTCACTGATATTCGCTAAATTGTCAACGTTAGAAATCGACAAAATGTTGTCCTTCATGAATGTATACCAAGATATAACACAACGAAAAGTCTCTACAGCTGCCAAAATCTAAACCACCCAAAGGCAAAGATAAAGAAGTTTATATCCAGATAAGAACATTTAACAAATCAACATGGCATATTTTTCTCTATTTTTTTTTTATTCTTCGCATCACAGCTATGTCAAAATCTTCAACCGTTACTAACAGTTGTTTACTCCTCTGGAATAATTCTCACTGTGCCATTATGTCCCCACGTTATTTCCACAGTAGCCTGGCCACCTATCTCCGACAGTAACTAATTTTACAATTCTTAAAAACTGTAGCCCCCTTGAATTCTTTCTCTACCCTAGTTGTTTTTCTACAGATAAGAAGTGACAAAAATTTAAACTAAATATCGACCACGATAACTTCATCAGTATGGTTCCCTTTGAAACTATCAAGGACACTTCACATGACCCTTATTTGATTAAATAATTCTTTCTAACTTAGATACAGGGTACCAAATTTGGTGAAAGCATTAGTCGATTATTCTATCTACCCTGCGGGTTGGAAGGCGGAATTTGAACTTAAAACATAAAGAGCCGGGTCAAATACCGCAAGTAATTTTGTCCGATATTCTGTCAAACCACAGTCCTCATATAGATCAATACTAATTTCTAATTTAGGTACATGAACAGCCGTTTACAGAGGAGAGCTTAGTCCATTACATTGATCTCATTTCTTGTTTGATGTTTATTTTATCAACCCCCTGAAATATAAATGGTAAATTTGACTTCGGTGGAATTTGAAATCAGAACGTTAAGAATCAGAAGAAATACTTCTCTAAGGATTTTGCCAGTAAATTTCCTTCATTTAGCTAAATAATATTTTCTGATTTAGGCATAAGGTCTGCAATTTTGATGAAAGGAGTTAGTTGATGCCATCGACCCTTGTATTTGAGTAGTATATTGTTTTATCAATTCCCGTAAGGATGAAAGGCAAAGATGACCCTGGAGTGATTTGGATCTAAGACACGAAGAAAGGGAAACAATTTTTCAAGGTATTTTCCGAAGCCCTAATAGTTGTGTCAGCTCACCCAGACTTGAAAGGATGAAAGGCAAGTGTGGCCTCGGCGGGTTTTGAATCCAAAGCGTAAAGAGCCGAAAGAAATGCCAGAGGGAATTTTTTTCCGATGCTCTGACGATTCTACCATCTCGCCAAAAACAACTGTTTGCTTAAAATGTGACATACACATCATGTACTCAGAAAGTAATATAAACACGTATACATACGCATTTATATACATACACAAAACACACATACAGGTATAAATATACGTACACGTTCACATACATCATCGTCATCATCAGAAATAATCCGTCGATAGTCGACGATGACTGTCCATATGAAATACCTATTTCTTTACTACCCACAAGGGGCTAAACACAAAGAGGACAAACAAGGACAGACAAACGGATTAAGTCGATTACATCGACCCCAGTGCGTAACTGGTACTTATTTAATCGACCTCAAAAGGATGAAAGGCAAAGTCGACCTTGGCGGAATTTGAACTCAGAACGTAACGGTAGACGAAATACCGCTAAGCTTTTCGTCCAGCGTGCTAAGGTTTCTGTCAGCTCGCCGCCTTGTCCATATGAAATACCGCGGGACGTAGTGTGAGGAGTGAGTCGATCATTTATATAGGTTTCTAGCCTTGATCTAGCTGCAGATATCGATATCCAATCATTTCATGTTACTTTTAGTGACTCGTTTGTATCGCAACCAATTACGATTTCGCAAGAGATTGTTTTTCCTGTTATACATGGCCAGACCAGTGGAGAATTCTTTGCAATAATATCTCTAATATCTCATTCCATTCTAGGAAATTTAGCTATCCCTAGGATTAGACAATTGCTAAACTCTTCTTTCCGTTTGATGTTCATGATTGCCCGTTGGTGCTTCATCATAAATGAAAGCAGATATTCTTTTATTATTTTCTGATTATGGCGTTTCGTTCACGTCTCAAATCTGTACTATAAAATGAATAGTACTTTTGCTCCGTATACTTTACATATATACACACACACATAGTTACGGACAAAGACGCATATGTGCGTACGTACAAACATATACACGGACATACATATATAAACATACATATATACGTACACATATACATACCGGCAGACAGACAAGCATGCATGCAAGCAGACGACAGACAGACAAGCATGCATGCAAGCAGACGACAGACAGACATATATACAATAACACATATATGCGTATGTTAAACGTAGTGAACTTATGTTGGTAAATGAATTAAGTGCGAACAGATGAAAAATATGAACGGTAATGAAAATGCAGACGACAGAAAAAAAGACATAAAAATATAAAAAGGAAGTTAAAAACTATGTATGTAGACAGTGCACAGTGTATGTGTGTGTAAATGTGGATGTAGAAATATGTATGGTGTATGTATTTATCCATTCATTTATACGTGATAAATAGATTTGAAAAACATAAAAATAAGAAAAATCCAGCAAAAACATTTATGTAGGTACAGGTATGTTTGTATATGTGTATATACAAATGTGTATTTTTGTGTGCGAGTGCGTTTGTGTGTGTGTGTGTGTGTGTGTGGTGTGTGTGTGTGTGTGTGTGTGTGTGTGTGTGTGTGTGTGTGTGTGTGTGTGTGTGTTTGTTTTGTTTTATCTCTGTGTGTATTTGTATATGTATTAATTGTACTAAAGATTGTAGAGCTTCGCTAAGATTGCTTACAATTGAACGTAGCTAAACACGAGTAACCTACCTTTGCTAAACTCTATCGTCTCTAGATAGAATTTGCAAATATAGGTCACTACTAGTGTTATATTACGCTAGATTGGGTGGAATATGCTAGAACGACGGCCATTTTAGCAGCATACTGTTTTCTTCGAATAGGCGTGATCTTAGTGAAACTCTATGATCCTTGATGTGTGTGTATGTATATGTGTTTGAATTTGTGTGTGTGTGTGTATGTATATGTGTTTGAATTTGTGTGTGTGTGTGTGTGTGTGTGTGTGTGTGTGTGTGTGTGTGTGTGTGTGTGCATGCATATGTGATTGAATTCTAATTTTTGTTATTTGAAATCTTCCAGTGAGGAAGGAGCTGGTTTCAAACAAAGATACAAAGCTCCATCTTTGGAATGTAGGTAATAAAAACAATGTCACATTTTGAATTTGTGAAAAGTCTTGCAAAGTTTTACTTTTCCGCCTACAGATTGTATCTGCAATGGCTGATTTTTTTTTTTTTTTCTTTTCTGAAAATCCCATTATATCCAGATTGCCACTTAAGCATTTTATCACAAAATCAAAACCAAGTGCACCAATTATTATTAGTATGAATGTGAATTTATAATCTGAATACAGAAGTTGGAGGTTTCACATTAGCAGGGCAGCTGACCTCTATTACGGAACGTATATTTTCTTTTCTCTCCTAAACAACAATATCTGGCCTGTTATGTTTGTACTTTCACGGGATCTTGTTTTTAGGAATTCCAAATAAGTTATGAATACCCAAATTGTGAAGTAAGTTATGTAATAACATGAAATTAGTTACCCGATAGTAAGAATTCAAATAAAGTAGCCCCGAAAGGAGCTTTAATGCATTCGCAGAGTATATAGAACTTCAGAAGAAATACTAATATAGTATAAATTCTAAAATAGTGAAGCATGTTATGTAATAACAGGCTAATCAGATATGAGATAATAATTCAAATAACTCTGAAAAGGGCTTTTGTGCGTTCCCAGAGAATTTTACCCTCAGCGGCGCTAGTGTTGGTATATTCGTAAATACGTCACTAACCGAAATAAGTGGATCTATTATTTAGGAAAATACTATTTACTTGTTTAAGGGTTGTACTGGATAAATTGTGAAAATAACTCTAACAGTTCAAATACTAAGAAATAAGCATACTCAATTTGATTTATACCAAATAATTTAGGAAAATGAATGGTTTATTTCTCTTGGCTATATATAAGGATCCCTTCCAGAGACGAATGGGCTATTTCCCTTGCATGTTGAAATAAAATATATTAGTTATATATAAGGATCCCTTTCAGGGCCCTATTATCGATCTTTCAATAATCTGAGTATGCCATGAGGTTTCCAGACATGATTTCTACTCACGTGTCAAATTTCATCAAAATCGATAAAACGATATAGGAGATGTTAGCTAACAACTCCACAAACACACCCACAGATAGAATTTCCCACATATGTAGTAGATGTGTGTGTGTGTGTGTGTGTTTCCAGTATCGCTTTACAACAGATGTTGGTATGTTTACATCTCCGAAACTTAGCGATTCGGTAAAAATGACCGATAGAATAAGTACTAGGCTTACAAAGAATGAGTCCTGGGGTCGATTTGTTCGAATAAAGGCGGTGCTCCAGCATGGCCGCAGTCAAATGACTGAAACCTATAAAAAATACGTGGGTGTCTCTGTGTGTATGTATGACTCTAGATATGTGTGTGTGCCTGTGTCTCTGTCTGTCTGAATATATGTATGTATGTATGTATGTATGTATGCATGCATGTATGTATGTATGTATGTATGTATGTATGTATGTATGTATGTATGTATGTATGTATGTATGTATGTATGCGTAGATAAGCATGTGTACGTTCATA
>NC_043008.1:54264254-54274254 GCF_006345805.1 Octopus sinensis
ATCATGCATACATACATACATACATACATACATACATACATACATACATACATACATACATACAACATCATACATACATACATACATACACACATACATACATACATACATACATACATAACATACATCATTGGCAAAAAAGAAAAAAAATTCAGTAGTAAAAATTTGAATTACAAAGAATTAATGCTTTCCTATTTCAATGGAATCTTGAAACAGAAATATATTTTTGCTTGAAAATAAATGTTTACAAAATAGTTGTCGTCAATGAATAAAAACAAAGAGAAAGTGATAGTATATTACCTTACATAGGTTATTTAATGATCGTATAATATCTCAGGTGGGAATTCCCATTTCAAATAGAAGAAAGTAAATAATTAAAAAGTTCGGAGAAATGTGTTGCTATCGGTTCATATTACAATTTGGGTTTTCGATTCATTTTATCATTTTGTTTTGGTTAAAATTATCACATCGGTAATTTCTTTTAAATATCTATAAATTAAAATATACTGGTGGATAGCTGTTTAAAATAACGTTCGCTAATTTTATTTCATTTTTGAGATGCATTTCAATTGTTTTGTTTTTTTTACAATGCAATTTTATTTAACGATTCAAAATTTAAATTCAATTTCAAAGAAAAAATATTTTTTTTTAATTTCAATTTGCGTTTTTATGCTTCTTTCATATTTCAATATTCAAAGATTTTTCGATTTCCGGATCACACCGTCATCCAAATTTTGTTTTATTTTATGAAAATATCAATTTGATCATTTGGAAAATTACAAACCTTAAAAAAAAAAAAAAAAAGAAATTTAAGAATCAAGGAAAAGGAAAAAACTGATAAAGCTTGACTTCAAAATTCTCCATGCTTGCTTGAAAGTGTTTATTCGCGAATGAAATATTTTTCAGTTTTTGGTTATCACTGTTGAGGTGTAGACGATGATAATGCTGCTGCTGTTGATGATGGTGATGTTGTGGTATTCAGCTTTGAGTTGTAAAGATAACGAATCAATGTTTGCCTTCGATTGTTGCTAGGATCGATACAACGACGGTTCTGTTGATCTGCCTGTGTACCGGAAGGACAGTGACGGACGCAGATGTTGTATAATTTGTAGTATTTACACTTGACGCAGTAAGATACTCCCGGCCCGAGGCACGAGGAGCAGAGTTCGTGACAGCGCAGGCACACCTACAAATTTAGGAGATACAAAGGCAGAATCAGCACTTAGTAATGTTATGCGTTATAAGCACGATTTTCCTACATAAAAGAGTAAAATGGATTAAAGGACTAGAAATAGATGAGTGTCTTTGAACATAAGCCTACTCGATAAGAGCGGATTTAGGAACAAAAAAAAACAACATATATAAGGTACATAAAAATCGTATTGAATAGGGGCATTTAAGAACACTACAAAGCAATATATCTGTTTCTTTACTACCCACAAGGGGCTAAACACAGAGAGGACAAACAAGGACAGACAAACGGATTAAGTCGATTATATCGACCCCAGTGCGTAACTGGTACTTAATTTATCGACCCCGAAAGGATGAAAGGCAAAGTCGACCTCGGCGGAATTTGAACTCAGAACGTAACAGCAGACGAAATACCTATTTCTTTAGTACCCACAAGGGTCTACACACAGATAGGACAAACAAGGACAGACAAACGGATCAAGTCGATTACATTGACCCCAGTGCGTAACTGGTACTTAATTTATAGACCCCGAAAGGATGAAAGGCAAAGTCAACCTCGGCGGAATTTGAACCCAGAACGTAGAGGCAGACGAAGTACGGCAACGCATTTCACCCGGCGTTCTAACGTTTCTGCCAGCTCGACCCCTCCATTGTTTCGGCCCAGCATTCTCTAGAGATCGTGGGAGTGAGTCCTTAGATACTTCCTCCATGCGATCCTGTCAGAAGCTACCATCATTAGATTTTTTTAGCTGGATTTCCAAGTGTGACCAACGGAGACAACGGATATTATTCCTCTATCTCATCCTCGGTCTGCTACGAGGTTGCTTACGGGTTGGCTCGACTTGAATAATTCCTCTGGCGATTCGTTCCTGCGATATTTCAATCGCATCTCTGTAGTACCAGGGCCGTAGCGTTTAAAGGGAAGACAGGAAGCTGATTTTGATACGAGGATTGCAGGTGCCGGTACAGTAATGCGCCAGTTCCAGAATTCGATTCTCATAATAAGAAAGGTCGATTAAAAAAAAACCAAACTCGATGTCTTCAATTCGGTTTTCGTGCCTTTATTCACCTATGGTCATGAATGTTGGGCAGTAACGGAAACAGTACGATCGCGAAAGCAAGAAACCAGAGTAATATATTCTTCCAAATAATATTGCCTTCCAAATAATATATTACATGAGAAAATGCGAGCAAGAGAAATAATATTCTTAAGATTATAAACCTGGAAAATTACAGGACAAGTTATTACACTTGGAAAAGTTCAGGACAACTCATAAAAATCTAGTAAAGTACAGAACAAGAAAACTTTTACTTTATTTAGTAAAGCTATTTAAATCTAAACTTGACTGGTGGCGTTACTTACTCTTCTATAACGTTGCTACAAATGTTGATGTAAACATTTTTTCTACTGGATCAAATTTCAATTTTTTTCTATCAAAATGTAGCTAGAGTCCAGCCCTCTTCAAAAATGCTAACACTTTGTTTTCACTTTGGTTAAGAACTGAATTAACGACAAACTCTGAAAGATGCTGCGTGTGAGTAAATTGTACCCTTAAGAATATTTATTTCTTTATTGCCCACAAGGGGCTAAACATAGAGGGAACAAACAAAGACAGACAAACGGATGAAGTCGATTATATCGACTCCAGTGCGTAACTGGTACTTAATTTATCGACCCCGAAAGGATGAAAGGCAAAGTCGACCTCAGCGGAATTTGAACTCAAAACTAGCGGCAGACGAAATACTGCTAAGCATTTCGCCCGGCGTGTTAACGATTCTGCCAGCTCGCCGCCTAGCGGCCTTAAGAATATTATTCCACTACTACCATAGTTGAATGATTCAACCCAGTTTTATATTCTACCAAATATATTCTAATTAATTTTAATGCCTATCAAATACAATATTCTATCAGATAATATTACCTACCAAATAATATCTTCTACCATATCTGCTGTCTTCCATATAATGTATTCTAGCAAATGGTAAATTTTCATAAAGAATATTTTCTAACAAATACTACGGTCTTCCAAATGTTGTATAGTACAAATTAACTTATTCTACCAAACAAGGCAGCGAGCCAGTTGGATCGTTAAGACGCCGGGCAGAATGCTTCGCGATATTTCGTCCGTCTTTACATTTTGAGTTCAAACTCCGCCGATGTCGACTTTGCCTTTTATTCTTTCGGGGTCGATAAAGTACTAGGTTCAATATAATCGACTTACTCCATCCCCGAAATTGCTGGCCTTGTGACAAAATTGGAAACCAGTATATTCCGCTAAATTTAATACTCTATTTCATTAAATGTTATAAAATACCGAAACCTACATTTTACCAAATTATGTATTCCAGTAAAGGTTGAATTCTACTAAATGCTACATTCTGAAAAACGTTATGCATCAAATGTTATTAACTCATTAGTGCCCCAATAATTTGTATTTAATTTATTATCAAAAATCTTTGTTTATACAACCTTACTTGATGTTAAATATATATAAAAAAAAACTTTTATTACAATATTTGAAAGACACTTGATGACTAACTAAAGATATCTCAGAAAAATACAGGTATTGCAGAAATATGATGGATTATTCTTCTGGTCCTAAAAAAGGACCATGGGCGCTAATGGGTTAATAATAGTCTCTCGAATCTAAGAAAAAATGGTTCTGCAATTTCCTGCTGGAAAGCCTGCACAGATGATTTGTTTATGGGGATCAAACGCTTGTGCGGCACATTAGGTCATTCCCTCCATCAAATCGACATTACCTGTACAGGTGCACGGTGTGCCACACGTAAGATGTAGAAGTGATTGCAGAGAAACACAAGATGAATTGTTTTGCTCAGGAACGCAGTGCATCGCACGGTCCGGGATTCGAACCTACGATATCGCGATCGTGAGCGCAACACCCTAACCAAATACTCTATTCAACTAAGCACACACGCCGTTATTCCGGAATTGACTGGATAAAACATATTTCGTTATATAATATTTAGACTTACCTCAGAACCAGATAAGGGAAGGCTTTGGTGCGTAGGTATTTGCTTCAGATAATATCCTTCAGCACATCCTTCCAAATATGGAATAATGCATTTTATATGGGTTGAATTTATTTCCAAACCTTTCCAGCAGTTTCGACAACCACCTGGTCCAACAAAAGGTGACGCTCCTGTGCAGCTAAATTATATAAAAAAAAAAAAACATATTCAATATGATAACACATGCCGATTAGAAAGAAACAGTCAAGATTCTATTTAAAAAATAATAAAGGTAATAAATAACGTAATTCAGGTCTAAATAAACCAGAAACATATTTCATGGTAAAATTTGAGGATATCGCAACAAGCCGTCGATAAATTTCTGGTTCTTCGCAACATCTACTACAATATCGTTGCTATTTTTATTGGAATGTCTCGAATGAAAACTTACCCGGATCTATGACAATAGTCATAGCACAGTAGACAATCTCCGTTCTGGCTTGGATATCTTCCATCTGGGCACCACGTAGACGTGGTAGTACTCGTGGAGACAGAATTAGCCACAACTCTGCAAAGACAAAAAACAATATTAATCTGGAGTTCGTTGACAAAACATCATGACAATTGCGTCATTAAGATTTTAAAATGGCGTTTATAGTAAAGTTGAGATGGAGGCCATAGATGGCATGCGGCAGGTAAAGTTCTGATTAGATTCTTCAAAATGTACGATTCTGTAGCCTTTTATCTTTTATCTTTAACTTGTTATAGTCATTGGATCGTGGCCATGCTTGAGCACTGCCTTGAAGGGCTTTAGTTGAATAAATCGATCCCGATACATTTTTTTGTTTTTTTGAAGTATGGTACTTAGTCTATTAGTCTCTTTTGCCGAACTGCCAGGTTACAGGAACATAACAAACCAATGGAGGGAGCAAACAAACAAACACATGCACACACACACACACATATATATATATATTATATATATATATATATATATGAAGCCCGGGGATAGAATAGAAGACACTTGTCCAAGGAACCGCACGTTAGGATTGAACCTACATGGATGGGAAGCAAACTTCTTCCCCACATAACCACACCAGTGCCTATAGATATCGATCAAGTATGGGTGCCTCCTTACACTGGAATTCTTAATGTCCCTAATACTGGGGTTTCGAGTGTTTGTGATCTACCTACGGGTCTCCTGAGCGCTGGGTTGACCCATGAAACCCGTGCAGCGATTCTTTCCTGAGAAATTTTAACCAGATATCCATAATATTGTATCGTTGATCTCTCAATTCAGAGAATTCCAATTGTAAAAATTGCTGCCAATCAACCAGGTTTTACTCGTTCGACTCTTATAGTCATTGGAGTGCGCCCATACTGGAGCACTGCAAATAATGTAAATTTAACCAATGGGTTGGTTTTGCAGAGGAACAGATATCAAAAAGTTGACAGAAAACAGAAGCCCCCAGTGAGGATCGAACTCACGACCACTGGTTTACAAGACCAGTACTCTAACCACTGAGCTATGGAGGCAACTACGAACGAGAACTTAAATTCTGTTACTATAACTTACTAAAACGCTTGAACTTAGCTCTACAATTATTCGACATTGTATCAATAGAAAAATTGTGGTTAACTCAGTTAATGTAGAAAACCAAACGGAAAATAAAAATCAATTAAACATACACCTGTAACGATGGGAACAATTATTTGTTAATTAGTAATTCTTGTCGATAAAAAAAAGATTATAAAACGATGAACGACAACTGTGGAGCCATGAGTGAGTTAAGTCGAATGCAAATGTGTTGACAATTCTCGACGTCTTATTGGACGCCATCAACAAGACGGAGTTCCTGTTTGTATTAATTTGTCAGACTCAAACTTTACGTTCACAACGTATTGTTGTGACATTGATTTTCTTGTGTAATTTCGATGTAACCTTAGCATGACTAAAACAGGCCCAGTTGGTTTAGCAAACAGTATTTCAATGAAGACATGGCCTCAAAACATTGATTTCTAACATTGGCACAAGACCAGAAATTTCCGATGTGGGCATCGACAATTATATCGATTGTTATAGGATATTACAACAAATGATAAAACGCTTCTATTCAATTGCACAGTTCTGGGGTATACGAATTAGGAGGTGAACTGGTAGAGTTTGTAGGACCGTTGGCTAGTATACCTGGCAGTACTTGTGATACAGATCCAGTCAAAGTCATCATTGGTTCCTCATTCTTTGGAGATCGATAAATAAAGTACCAGTCCACTACTTCTCTCAATTCTATTTCTTCGGCGCTCTCTCTCCCTCTGTCTGTCTCATTCCTTCATTCTGAACAGAGAGACAGAGAGAAAGTTACGTCAAAATCTGGACAGGAATGGGCTCCGTCAGGTTCAAAGTATCCAAGATATGCCTTATGCCACGATTGTGCGCTTACGTCTCTGTCAAGAGCTGAGGAGCCCAGGAGAATGCCTTTGAGTTATGCAGCTTTTTCGATATCTCTAACTCAATCGCTTGGCACGGCTGGCACACGGCTCACAACGGAACAAACATTGATATAACAGAAGAAACAAAGGTAGCGAGTCGGTAGAACCGTTAGCATGCCGGGGAAAATGCTTAGCGACATTTTGTCCGTCTTTTATAGCACCGCCTGGTAACCCCCGTGTTCCTGAAGTGGGTACGTCATTGTGTATTCTTATTAATGAGGTGATTGAAGAAGTATAGATTCCTTCAGTTAGTGTTCTGTCTCGGTTTGTTTTGCTGTCGGGTTAAGCTTGTTTCATCTGTCATATTGGTTTCAATTTCTTTTTTACACAAGGCCAGCAATGGAGGGAGGGGTGAGGTTAGTCGATTGCATTGACCCCAGTGTTCAGCTGGTATTTATTTTATCGACTCCGAAAGGATAAAAACCAAAATCGACTACGGCGGAATTTGAGTTTAGAACGTAATGACAGACGAAATATCAACAACGACGACTATGATGATGATGAGGAGGAGGAGGAGGAAGAGAAGGAGGAGGAGGATTTCAAGGGCGAAGGATGAGGGACACAATACAAAGATAGACATAAAGTGTGGGGGGGGTTACATATAATGAAATGATTAAAAAAAGGTAAGTATACGCGGTATACACTGAAAAAGAAGGGACATTTCCATAGCATACAAAGGGTCATGGAAAAAAGGTTGGGGTGGATGATAGAGACGTAGCCCTCCTGATACAGTAGGACCTCTAGGGATAATCGAGGAACCCCACTGTCCGAGATTTCCCTGGGCACCAAGAGCAAGTGCCCTTTCCAATTCCTTCTCTCCGACTTCCAGGTCTACACTGAGAGGAAACTTTCACCCACAATAATAGTCACAAATTTTGAAAGAGGGTCAGCAATTTTTAGTGGGTAGAGTTTAATCGATTATATCGATCCCAGCACTTAATTGGTACTTGATTTGATAGACCCCGAAAGGATGAAGGCCAAAGTCGACCTCGATGTGATTTCAACTCAAAACGTAAAGATCCGGGATGAATTCTGTTAACCATTTTGTCTGACGTGCTCACGATTCTTTCAGCTTGCCACCTTAAATAATTGTTTCAAATGGTGGCACTAGGCCAGCAGTTTTAAGAGGAAGGGGTTAATCGTTTGCATCAAACCCTATTTTCTTGAATAAAAATGCATTTTATAGACCCCGAAATGGTGAAGAGAAAAGATGCTCTTCGCGGAAGTTGAACTCAGAACGTAAGGAACTGCAACTAAACTCTACAAAGTGTTTTGTTTGAAATTCAAATAACTTCGTCAATCGTCCGCTCTCGTTTTTAATAACTGCGTCAGTGATAGGCACGAGATCGGCGATTTGGAGGGATCGAATTAATCGATGGCATCGGATTATATGCTTTACTGTCATCGAAGTCAAGACTGAATTCAGTGGGGTTCGAGCTCAGAACGTATACTGCAAGGCATTAGTCCGATGATCTAGCGATTCTGCCAATCGCTCAACAAGATCATTCTTTGACTGATCATTGCTCATGTCGCTCTTCAATTCTTATCGATCTTCAGACCAGTAATTTTTCCTAGTATTTACCCGAAAATCGTACTTGGTATACAGCTTTAGAACCAAGCTTATTTAATAACATATAGAACAAGAAGTTTCATTGTGCGACTCTTATAGCATTGTTATATATGAATATACGATGGATGGATGGATGGATGGATGGATGGATGGATGGATGGATGGATGGATGGATATACGGGCAACCTTCAGCTTTTTCTAGCCAAATTAATTTTAACTCAATATTTATACGCTATCATTTGTAGCTTTATCTGCTTTGAGTCAAACCGTTAGAAGAAAAAGAATTATTTCATTTTCTCTCGAAGTCTCAATATTCTTATGATATTACCAATATACATACATGTATATATATGTATGTATATATATGAATATGTATATATATATATATATATATATATATATATATATATATAATATATATATATATATATATATATATATATGCATATACATGTGTGTGTGTATGTAAACATACATACATATATAAATAAACATAAATATATATATATAATATATAGAGCTCTATATCCATCAAACTATTATATATATATATATACACATATATATAGATAAATATATAAATATATATATATATATATATATAATATATATATATATATATATATATATATATATATATATGAACGTATGTATGTATATGTATGTACATATATATTGATAAAATAGGTGTATGTAGATTGATAGTTATGTTGATATATAGATAAGTAGATATGCATACACACACACACACATATATATATATATATATATATATATATATATATATATATATATAATATATATATATATATATAACTCTAGTATACACTTACACACAAACACACTCAAAGCGCGCGCGCGAACATATATATACAAGACTGTTATGGTAATGCTGCAACGAAGAATACACACACTGCAATTATATTTCCAGAATCACTTTGCTACTTCGTCGACAGGATGGTCTTCACGAAATATATTTTATGACTTTTCATGCAGCAACACACTTTGAATACTTACACCATTTATTTTAGATTAATAGCATTTTCTAGTAGTTACTCATAATTTTTGTGGAAATAAATATCAATTTTCTTTCTCGAGGGTCACGTTAACTATCATTCTCAGTATATCTTTTGAATAATTTATCACTGTTACATAAAATAGCTTGTGTACTGGTCGTTAAATTTAAACCAAACGACAGAATTCAAGAGATGTATTGTATCCTCATTTTTCTCTTCCGTTGTTGCTTACATTTTCGGACATATTTTGTAGACTCTCTTATGTCATCGAAGCCTCTGGTAAGATCATCGATTTGTTTTGTTATCGAATTCATAGTTGGTCCTAAAAATCTTTTGTTAATAATTCATATGTCTTCCAGTGTCAGGTTTATGAAATACAGTTTTTCTTTTATGTTCGTTTTTCTTCTTTTCAGGTCTCTGTTGTGTCTATGATCGGCTGCATGTATTAACAGCTGTCGTCTGCTTCTCATTGCAGTTACCGTCTCACAATATTATGTATATGTCGTTAATATTGTTCCTCTCTTCTATTAAGCTTCGTCTTCCGTTTTCCGAACACATCTATCTCGTTCAACAAAAATTGCTCTCAGTCTCAGAGAAATGTCAACTTCTTAAAAGAATGTCAATATCTAACAACAAAGAATTCAATTGTATTTCTTCCTTTTCTTCCTGTAACTGACCGAACGAAAGATCTTTCGTAGTCATTCGTACAAATGCTTTAAGGAACTCTAATGCTTACATAACTAGTTATAAAAAGTTTGTA
>NC_043008.1:54279254-54281754 GCF_006345805.1 Octopus sinensis
TAATGTTTCACCTTTGCTTGGATGCGGCCCAGGTACAGCTCTGCCTTGATGGGTTCAGTCGAACAAATCGACCTGAGTACTTGCTCTTCACTCTCTCTTTTACTCTTTAACTTGTTTCAGTCATGTGACAGTGGCCATACTGGAGTACCGCCTTTAGTCGAGCAAATCGATCCCAGGGCTTATTCTTTGTAAGCCTAGTATTATTCTATCGGTTATGTCACTTGGTCCGGTCAGCCGCTTTACGCTAGAGATCGCGGTGTTGGAATTTTGCCCACTTAAGGTTGGACTCGAGGTTGTCTTCATACTTCTTCATTGGGCGACTTCAGGCACGGCTGTTCACCTTTCTCCCAGCATCCTAGATTTATCCATGCGGACCACACCGCCGGTCCATCCCAGCTCAGCCTTTAGGATCTTGACTTCAGTGCTTGTAGAGCTGGTTATGTGCAAGATTGTCAGGTTGAAGATGCATTCCTGCTACTGAATTCCCATTATTGATCGCAATTATCTACTTAACCATCATATTTTATCAGACCTTGTAATATATGAATCTCGTAAACTTTCAATCTATGCATGCCAGCAACTTCATTATATTATCAATACAACACTGTATTGATTAAGCGTCACTTTTATGCAATTTCAGAAATGCCCACCGCTTTAATGGTACATTGGGGGGTGGTTACAGTCGTTCTACAGGCCTGCAAGTGTTTCCAGTTCCAGTTCTTGCTGTCATTGCTGAGATGGCACTGTGCAAGTATAGGGGATATCCTGTGTGACACCAGTGTCATCGACAACACAATGTCGTATAATGTCGTACAGATATGATGTCAAAAGTCAATAAAACAAGTCAGAGTAAAATGCAAAGAAGAGAAAGCTTTTGTACAGAAAGTACGAAGAGTACATTGAATGCATAAAATGGAAAGAGTACACGGCAAATTCCATCCAAGTTTTGAGAATGGAAGTTATGGAAAATTTTTTCCCTTTTCGTTTAATGAATTTTAAAAAGACTACAATCATCTTTTCTACTCTAGGCACAAGGCCCGGAATTTTGGGGGATGGGGCCAGTCGATGTGATCGACCCCTGTACGCAACTGGTACTTAATTTATCGACCCCGAAAGGATGAAAGGCAAAGTCGACCTCGGCGGAATTTGAAAGTTTCTGCCAGCTCACCGCCTAAAGGGACTACAATAATGATTAATCAATTACACAATGGAAAATTAATTAATTATACAGTGACAAGGATTAATTAATTTCACAGTGACATTATAGTTAAGTAATTAAAATACGTGTTTGAATATCACTAATGATTTAATATGAATATAATGATTAGATGGGAAAGCATTTAGAGTTAGCAGAAGTCATTCTTTGACCGAAAGGCGGTAACTTAGCAGAATGGTTAACACGCGGCGAGCTGTTAGATGCGGCGAGACTTAGTAGAATGGTTAAAGGAGGCGAGCTGGCAGAATCGTTAGCACGCCGGGCGAAATGCTTAGCAGTATTTCGTCTGCCGTTACGTTCTGAGTTCAAATTCCGCCGAGGTCGACTTTGCCTTTCATCCTTTCGGGGTCGATTAAATAACTACCAGTTACGCACTGGGGTCAATATAATCGACTTAATTCGTTTGTCTGTCCTTGTTTGTCCCTTCTGTGTTTAGCCCCTTGTGGGTAGTAAAGAAATGAGTATTTCTTCCGGTTATACATTCTGAGTTCAAATTCTGCAGAGGTCGACTTCGTTCTACATCCTTTCAGAATCGATAAAATAAGTACCAGTTGAGCACTGGGGGTCAAAGTAATCGACTAGCGCTCTCCCTCATAACTTCTGCCCTTGCCCTTTACTTAGAAATAGTTATTCCTTGACCGAGAAAACAAGATTGGTAACTCCGAGGATTTCCTAACTTATTAAACTTCATCTACGTCGTTATTTCTTTTAATGAGAAAAATATGTTTTTGTTTTCACCTCAAAAAATTTTGATTTTTAGAGAAATAATATTGTTTGTTTGAACGGGATTTGATTTTCAGTCAATTATTTCTTTAACTGAATGATATTTTGAACTAGAATTTTTAGTTTCTTTTTATCTTTTGTATTTTTTCTATCTTTCTTTTTTTGCGGTGGTGTTTTACAATTTGATGTTATTAGCTTAAGATTTCGGATTTATTACTTTCTGTTTCACTAGCTACAAAAAATATGAGTATATTTCCAAAATAGCTAGAAGCAATTTATATATTGATTCCGTTATGCCAAATCTAAACAAATTTTTCATTCAGCAAGTTTTGCAACCTGTTTAACATAACGGAATTATCAATTCAGTAAAACAAAATATCAGAAAAAAGCGTTGAAATTAAGATAATAATATTCTTCTTGATGCGATTTTTGTTGAATGCAGCTGGAAAACTGGCGAAACGATGACTTATTAAAACTGTTATGAAAGATAAGGTTATATGCCATTAAACACACACACACCAACACACACATTTATATATATATATATATATATATATATAT
>NC_043008.1:54284254-54289254 GCF_006345805.1 Octopus sinensis
TATATATGTATGCATGCATGTCTGTGTGTGTGTGTGCGTGTAAATATTTATATATGCATGTATACATGTATCAGTGTATGTATGTATGTATCAGTGTATGTATGTATGTTTGTATGTTTGTATGTATGTATGTATGTATGTACCTAGCTGTTTGTTTTCTTCCGAGCTGGGAGGAGCATAACACGAAGCATAACATCAACAAAATAAACCACCAGCATAACAACAACAAACAAGCAGCCATCTTTGGTATGTGTTGCCGCCGACGCACATCTCCTTCGGCACGGCCTAGTCTATCCTTTTCTTTCCCAACCAATATTGTTCTCCTTAAACAAAACCAATAGAAAAAAAAAAGAAAAACAGAAAAGAAAACCAGAAACGTACCCCCTCCATTCCGCAGCCACTACCCCTGCCGCCAGCATTTAACAATAACAAAAATACAAATACACTGATCTACTAATAATAATAATAATAATAGTATGCTTATATTATTATCATTATTATGATTATTATTATATTATTATTATTATTATTATTATATCATTATCATATCATAATCATCATTATTATTATTATTATTATTATTATCATTATATCATCACATCATTCATCATTATTATTATTATTATTATTATTATTATTATTATCATTATCTCATCATCATCATCATTATTATTATTATTATTATTATTATCATTAATCATCATCATCATCATCATCATTATTATTATTATTGATTATTATTATTATTATTATTATTATTTTATTATTATTATCGTAACCATCATCATCATCATCACCCTGACTCTAACACCTCAGCCCTCCTCTTCAATGTGATATTACTCCCCGCAGCGCCCCTATGTATTCTCTTATATCACCCTCACGCTCCTTTTTTTTTAGTCTTATTTGTTATTTGTGTATTATTTTATTTTATTTTATTTTATTTTATTTTATTACTGCTTTGATTTACCGCATTCTTTCTTTGTTCCAAGAGACTTCTTTTGTTATTTTGTTTTGTTTTTTTTTATTTTATCATTGTGGTTTTTGTTGCTGTTATTGTTGCTGGGTTTTTTTCTGTTTTTTTTTTTTTTCAGAGGTTCCATTCTTTATGTTGTTGTCTCTGCCACTAATTCTCACCTGATCTTTTCCGATTCCAAAATTAGTCGAACCTCATTGCCCAATAAGAATATTCGACTCTCATTCATCTAACACACACAGGTACACACTTAAGAACAACACAAACGCACACATACACACATACACACGCGCAATATAAAAAAAATTACTTTCGAATGCATACACCCGTACGAAAACCACACCCCATTTCCTAACAGAAGGAACCATCACACCACTTTGAAATGAAAGAAAGAATTCATAAAATAAAAATAAAAAACACCTTGTGACAAATTCCACCATCGCCATTTTCTACGCCGAGTTTAAACAAAATTCGGTTATTATGAATGGTTATACTAAAGCTTAACCCGCTAAAATCTCTGAATCTTATTAATTCAGTTTGCTAAATCCTAGAATATTTTTCCCATTCACATAAATTATACATAAATTATAAAACGCAGGAAGTGTAAAACATAAATTATAAAACATACATTATAAAACATAAATTAACATAAATTATAAACATATAAATTACATAAATTATAAAGCACAAAACATAACATTACCATCGAATAAATATTTCGGTTTAGATATTAATTTTTTCTGTGATAAGCAGAGAAGTGTAGGAGACTCTTAATAGAAGTATTACGTTTGGTACTGCTCCTTACCAGGAATGGTCATCTGGAAAGGCATCATTGGTCCACATTCAACTGCTAATCTCTCACTTGATGACTCCTAGTGCCATACCCTGGTACCCCACTTGTATATATATATATATATATATATATATATATATATATATATAATATATATATATATATATATATATATATATATATATACATATATCAAACACACACACACGACAGAAGTAAATAGACACCCCATAAAACATCGTTTTATGCTTATTTTAACTTGAAACGGTTTATTTTTTTTATTGACATATATTTCAGGTTCGTTGTGACTGTTTAATCATGTCATGTTCAAGAGAAGCCTTAGAACTGTCCGAATTTCAAAGAGGCTGCATGGTGGATCAATCTAAAGGTGAGCCTAAACAGAGTAAAATTACAGAAAACCTTGGAATCCCACTTTCTACAGTTAATCGTGTGGTTGTGCGATTCAATAGGGAAGGCAAGAAGCCCACATTACCTTGCCCGGGTCGACCAGGGCCCTCTGACAAGACGCTTCACTTTGTTAGGTGAATTGTGGAGGATAATTCTCGTTGCAAGACCTCTGACATAGCAGAACAAGTTGATGTCAATCCCAGATCAGCTATCAGGTATGTCCACAAACTTGGCTACCATGGCAGAGTAGATCGAAGGAAGCCATTTCTTCGACCAGCCAATATCAAACGAAGAAACTATTGGGCCAGTGAGATGGTGGAGAAGTCAGTAACATTTTATGACACTGTCATATTCTATGAATAACCCAGATTTGCTGTATTTTCTGACCGTTGTCGAGTGCAAGTCTGCAGACTGTGGTCAAGAATTTGACATGAAAAGATTGCAGCCAGCAATGAAACATGGCGGCTATTCTGTAACGGTCTGGTGAGCAATTTGGAGCAATGGTCGATCAGAGCTGGTGGAGTGTGAGGGAAACATAAGCTCAGATAAATGTGTCCATATTGTAGAAAGGATTTCTTCCAATCTTCTCCAGTGGTGAAATGATTAAAGAAAACTCTTTATTTATGGAAGATGGGGTTCCTTGTCACACGGCTAAAAAGACCCAAGGCTGGTTGGAAGAGAATGGCATTAAAAAGCTTCCATGTCCAAGCCAGTCACCAGATACGAACCCTGTTGGATACCTCTGGGTCATAATGAACAGAACACTTCATAAAGAGAACAACAAAGCATACTCAAAGCCAGATCTTTTGAGATTACTGCTTGAAACTTGGCAAGAAATTCCTCAAGAGAACGAATATTCGTCATCTTATCAATAGCATACCCAATAGGATCCTTGCATTGAAAAATGTAAAGGGCAGGACTAGTAGACATTATATATTCACATTAGAATAATTAGCAAATAATTTGAATGTATAACTTCATATTCCAATTAATTTCAACGAGTATAAGTTTGTCTGAGCTGGCAGACACGTTAGCACGTCGGGCGGAATGCTTAGCGGTATTTCGTCTGTCGTTACGTTCTGAGTTCAAATTCTGCCGAGGTCGACTTTGCCTTTCATCCTTTCGGGGTCGATAAATAAAAGTACCAGTTTCGCACTGGGGCGATATAATCGACTTAATCCCTTTGTCTGTCCTTGTTTGTCCCCTCTATGTTTAGCCCCTTGTGGGTAATAAAGAAATAGGTATTTCGTCTGTCGTTACGTTCTGAGTTCAAATTCCGCCGAGGTCGACTTTGCCTTTCATCCTTTCGGGGTCGATAAATAAAAGTACCAGTTTCGCGCTGGGGGCCATATATAATCGACTTAATCCGTTTGTCTGTCCTTGTTTGTCCCCTCTGTGTTTAGCCCCTTGTGGGCAATAAAGAAATATATTTACTTCTGTTGTGTGTATATATATATGTGTGTGTGTGTGTATATGTATGTATGTATGGACGTATGTATGTGTGTGTTTATATATAAAAGGATACAGATATATACATCTATATATTTGTATATATATATATATATATATATAATATATATATATATATATATATATATTTATATATCACAATCAGGAACGGCCATAATAGGCCATTCACCCACTAGAAATAACAGCCAAAAGCTTCAAAACCGCAAAATAACATCAATTCCGTAACCAGGAGAAAATTAAAAAACATTTACCCTGTAATTTCTTATACGATGCACCGTTTCACCTACTGTTTAATGGTAAACTAACCTGATTAAATTAAATCAAGCCAATCTACCACCATAGGCCTTAGATTCATCAGTAAGAATAGCCAAGTCGGAACAGATATTTTTCACGAGGCATTCCCGTCCCTGCCTCGGCAATATCTGACCTAAAATTCTCAAATCATCGCACTCGCGCCAAATTTATCGGCAGCAATAAATATAAGCCGCCGATTCCATTACGGAATTAACCATAAAAATTCATAATTAATCAATATAGGGTGGCAAAAAAATTTTGTAGAATTTTTTTGCCACCAGCGGCCTAGTGGGAAAAAATTTAATAGTCATAGACCATTTTTAAGTTCAACATCACAATCAAGGAACGGCCATAATAGGCCATTCACCCACTAGAAATAACAGCCAAAAGCTTCAACCGCAAAATAACATCAATTCCGTAAACAGGAGAAAATTAAAAAACATTTACCCTGTAATTTCTTATACGATGCACCGTTTCATCTACTGTTTAATGGTAAACTAACATGATTAAATTAAATCAGCCAATCTACCATAGGCCCTTAGATTCATCAGTAAGAAATACAAGTCGGAACAGATATTTTTCACGAGCATTCCCGTCCCTGCCTCGGCAATATCTGACCTAAAATTTCAAATCATCGCACTCGCGCGCAAATTTTATCGGCACAAATAAATATAAGCCGCCGATTCCATTACGAATTAACCAAAAATTCATAATTAATCAATATAGGGTGGCAAAAAAATTTTGTAGAATTTTTTTTGCCACCAGCAGCGGCCTAGTGGGAAAAAATTTAAATAGTCATAGACCATTTTTAAGTTCAACATCACAATCAAGGAACGGCCATATAAGGCCATTCACCCACTAGAAATAACAGCCAAAAGCTTCAAAACCGCAAAATAACATCAATTCCGTAAACCAGGAGAAAATTAAAAAACATTTACCCTGTAATTTCTTATACGATGCACCGTTTCATCTACTGTTTAATGGTAACTAACCTGATTAAATTAAATCAAGCCAATCTACCATAGGCCCTTAGATTCATCATAAGAAATAGCCAAGTCGGAA
>NC_043008.1:54294254-54306754 GCF_006345805.1 Octopus sinensis
ATTATTTCAACTTCAGACTAATTGACATCAGTCTGGGACGGAAGAGTCTTGATAATATATATTATTTGAAAAAGAATTAATGTTATGAGTTTCTGAATTATCGGATTTTATATAGTATTATTTTTGTAATTCGGGTTTCGTGGGAGCTCCTGGAATCTCACATGAATAACGGACTTGCTACCTACAACCTTCGGTACTATCTTATTTGTTCTCTTCAATGATCTACTACTTTGTGGATGATTGTGGCCCTGCCAAGGAGGCAAACTTTTTGCAACAGCTCTATTGAGCACTCTCCATTTCCTTTATGTTCCACTTAATACCTTCGGAGTGGAGACGCGTGACTTAGTGGTTAGGGTGTTGAATTCATGATCGTAAGGTTGCGGTTTCGATTCCTAGACCGAGTAATACTTTGTGTTCTTGAGCAAAACATTTCATTTTCACGTTGCTCCAGTTAATTCAGCTGCCAAAAATGAGTAATCCTGCGACGGACCAGCGTCCCGTCCAGGTGGGGAATTTCTACGCCACTGAAACCGGGAAACCGGCCCTTATGAACCTGGCATGGCTCGAGAAGGAACATTTATTTGTGAAGGCGCGTGGCTTAGTGGTTAGTGTGTCAGCATCATGATCGTAAGATTGTGGTTTCGATTCCTGGACAGGGGCGACGCGTTGTGTTCTTGAGCAAAACACTTCATTTCACGTTGCTCCAATCCACTCAGCTGGCAAAAATGAGTAACGCTGCGATGGACTGGCGTCCCGTCCAGTTGGGGAACACATACGCCATAGAAACCGGGAAACCGGTCACATGGGCCTGGCTAGGCTTTAAAAGGGCGCATTTATTTTATATCTTCGGATACTGTCTCCAAGACCCTAACAATAATTTGCACCATATTCACCTTTCTCATCTTCTACAGTCGGGCTATCCCGTATTTGAAAGGATTAAGAGAATCGCCTTCTTAACTATCCGTGGGTCAAATAGGCATTCAACAACAATTATAGGACATACATGGTTTACTTATCCACCACCAATAGTACTGATTTGTGGTGTTCAAGCACCAGGTTCATTTGAAATGCGATATCCCTCAGGATTTTACAAGTCTTCAACTTGGTCACTCTCTTTGGTTTGAGATCGTACCATGTCTTACCTCTCTAACTACCACTTTCTCCAGTTTCCATCACACCGCCAATACTTATACTGGTTTAGGGTAAGTCTAGGACATTCATTTACAATGGATTTTCATAAAATCCTTTGAAAATTCGGCACAATAAAGACACTTACTTCTAAAAGTGATTCTCCAATTTGTGGTCAAAGTTTGTTCCTGTGCTGCAAATATAGGGCTCTGAGTTTCATTTTTCAGTGTTCCTTTCTTTAACCAGTCCCACGTATATTCTCCAGCAACTTCAGTAGTGACTACATAGAATTGATTGTGTAGTCCCTTGTTGAGTAATGCTTCTTCATGTCTTTCTTGTACTTCTTAATTTGCTCTTTTCTTTTTTTTCTGCTTTCAATACAGCCTCTCTTTTTTTTTTTACTGCCAATAACAATGTTTCCTCAGTTGGGTTAGATATCTCATTAAGTTCCCATGTTCAATACGCACGCAGTCTTCCACAATTATCAGTCCCCTTTCTCCAATTACTCTCTTCATGTATTGATGATCAATGTCAGCAGGTGAACGATGGGCTCCATGCATGGTTAGAAGCTTTCTTGTCTTCCTGCCCAACACTTTTAGCTCATTTTCTGTTCACTTCAGAATTCCAGTGCAAGTTCGCACGAGTAAATTGCGGAAATTATGTTTTCGGCATTCAACTTTGAATCTATCTCTTTTTTCTCTTTTCTCTTTTACTTGTTTCAGTCATTTGACTGCGGCCATGCTGGAGCACCGCCTTTAGTCGAGCAAATCGACCCGAGACTTATTCTTTGTAAACCCAGTACTTATTCTATCGGTCTCTTTTGCCGAACCGCTAAGTAACGGGGACGTAAACACACCAGCATCAGTTGTCAAGCAATGCTAGGGGGACAAACACACACACATACACACACATACATATATATATATATATATATATATACGACAGGCTTCTTTCAGTTTCCGTCTACCAAATCCACTCACAAGGCATTGGTCGGCCCGGGGCTATAGCAGAAGACACTTGCCCAAGATGCCACGCAGTGGGACTGAACCCGGGACCATGTGGTTGGTTAGCAAGCTACTTACCACACAGCCACTCCTGCGCCTATCTTTCTGAATCGTCGCAAATACTTTTTCTTCGAGTCATCCATGAATAGCAAGTGGTTCAGATTTATGTTGTTATCAAAACTTCTGTAACAACTCTACTGGACACTCTATTCCGATTGCATATACATTCCTCTTGATGCCTTCTGACACTATTCCCAAGCACCCGACACTAACAGGTACTAAATTCACCTTCGTTTTCCATGGTTGGGCTATCTCGTATTTGAGAGGATTAACGGAAGTAAGTTAGATACACTTAACGAAACATGTTTTACACTATATATTATATTATTAAAGAGGCGCAATGGCCCAGTGGTTAGGGCAGCAGACTCGCGGTCATAGGATCGCGGTTTCGATTCCCAGACCGGGCGTTGTGAGTGTTTATTGAGCGAAAACACCTAAAAGCTCCACGAGGCTCCGGCAGGGATGGTGGTGCCCTGCTGTACTCTTTCACCACAACTTTCTCTTACTCTTACTTCTTGTTTCTGTTGTACCTGTATTTCAAAGGGCCGGCCTTGTCACTCTCGTGTCAACGCTGAATATCCCCGAGAACTACGTTAAGGTACACGTGTCTGTGAGTGCTCAGCCACTTACACGTTAATTTCACGAGCAGGCTGTTCCGTTGATTCGGATCAACCGGAACCCTCATCGTCGTAACCGACGGAGTGCTTCCATCCATCCCATATTATTAAAAATATTATATATAACATAGTTTATTCGAAAATGCTTTACGGAAACTATTTACCATTTATGCGGCAAGCTGTTTCTTATTTCTTTTTTGCCCACAAGGGGCTAAATACAGAGGGGACAAACAAGGACAGACAAACGGATTAAGTCGATTACTTCGACCCCAGTGCGTAACTGGTACTTAATTTATCGAACCCGAAAGGATGACAGGCAAAGTCAACCTCGGCGGAATTTGAACTCAGAACGTAGCGACAGACGGAATACCTATTTCTTTACTACCCACAAGGGGCTAAACACAGAGAGGACAAACAAGGACAGACAAACGGATTAAGTCGATTATATAGACCCCAGTAACTGGTACTTATTTAATCGAGCCCGAAAGGATGAAAGGCAAAGTCGACCTCGGCGGAATTTGAACTCAAAACGTAACGGCAGACGATATACCGCTAAGCATTTCACCCGGCGTGCTAACGATTCTGCCAGCTCGCTGCCTTAAACAACGGTAAGCTGTTTCTCTCAAACATTTTACCAGAAAATTAATAGTAGTTCCTTAATTTCAGATTCAAATTTCTAATCCTACCAAATATTATGAAGTAATTATTATCTCCCTTGTAATAGCTACTACAACTACTAGAGGAACGATACGTATTTAACGTAGTTTTTTTTAACAAAAATACTTAAATGGATGTGTTTTCCTGTTGCATAATTCGAATTATATTCTGTTTATGCGGCGCCTCTACAAATCAGTGTATAGATTGAGATTGTATACAATCACTAAATGCTTCGGACTCGCTGATTCTATTTCGTTTCCTAAGTGACACAAGTATGTGACATTGAGAAACTACAACAGTAATGAAATACGTATCGCATTCACATATGAGACGGTTTCGTTTCGCCAAGCTCTGAAAACATTGTGTTATTTAACACAGTATTTCTATAAAGGGATTTTATGGGGACGAAAACCACAGCCACTAACTTTTCAACAATACAATACATATACGTTGAGTATGTTTCAATGATAAAGAGTTTAAAACAAAATTTTATGAATAACAAGTTAAACTATAAAAGAATGTTAACATAAAACGCTAATGGAAAATATCTAATGTCTTTTATTATATAAAGGCTTATATTTAAAAATGTTGTTTCACTAGAATTGTTAAAAAGAAAATGATTTATATGACAGAAATTGTGCAATAGAAAATATTAACTTGAAATGTGTAACAGCAAATTCCTTAGATTAAAATATTGTACAAAATTATTTCAATGAAAAAATTTAAGAAATTATTAACTGGAAATGGTGGTTAACTTCATTTATCTTTTTTGGATTGTTTCAGTCATTCGACAGTGGCCATGCTGGTGCAACGCTTTGAAGGGTTTTAGTCGAACGATTCGACCTCACTACTTAATGTTTAAAGTTTGATACTCATTTTATTGGTTCTTTTGCAGAACCGTCAAGTACGGGGGCGGAAACAAAGCAAATTCCGGTGGTCAAAATGAGAAAGGACAAAGATACACATACGCACATGTTTTCGTTCTCGTCCTTCTGTTGTAACAAAATGGCTTTTCCGTTTTCGTTTCTGTTGAGTTTTACGTCTTTTTGTGGTGTCCTGTACATATATATATTTATATATGCATGTATATATACATGCAGATGTCGGTACGTACATATATGTTTGTATGTATGCTTATATTTTATTTATTATATATATATATATATATAAACGAGCTAAAAGTTTTTATTTTTCATTCTCTTTGAAATTGCTTAAATTTTTTATTTTGTGGTCTTCGGTCGTTTTCACTGTCTCCTAGTGTGTAGAAATTGCCCGTTATAGGTAATTTCTCTTTGTGTTTAAATGTACACTATTTTACATATATATATATATATATATATATATATAGCAAAAGAGGTGCTAATAGAGAGGGATTATCAATTCCGGCAAAATACTTCGTAAGCTGTCCAGGCTAACGATATTATTTAGATTAGTGAAGAACTCCGGGTATTCTTGAGGCAGGGTCCAAGGTTATAGTTCATCGCAATTCTATATTGCAAATCCGTAGATGGACTCCTGACAAACTGTTTTTTACACAGAGTGATATATAAAAAACAAGTTTAAATAATGCTCACAAACACACACACATACACACACACACACACTTACATATACATATACATATACATATACATATATATATACAACTTATAAATAAGGGCAAACGAAAAAATTTCTAATGCCAAATATGCCGAAAATTGGACATATTGTCCATTTACCATATAATTTTTTCCAAGTACGCACGCTACTCGAAAAAAGGCCGACAAAATCTCTAAATTCCATTATTACCTATATCGGACCGATTTCAGGCTTAGTGTGTGTGTATATATATATATATATATATATATATATATATATATACTATATATATATATATATATATATATATATATTAATATACACACACACCATGTAATTATACAACCATATTTATATATGTTCTATATGTATTTATGTATATATATATATAGATATATATATATTATATGTGCATGTATGTGTATGCATCTATGTATATATGTATGCAAGTATGTATGTATGTATGTATGTATGTATGTATGTATGTATGTATGTATGTATGTATGTATGTATGTATGTATGAATGAATGACTGAATGAATGAATTTATATACATATAATTTTTCAAGCACCTGTTTTTCCTAGCGGTTGCAGTTGTTACAAGAGAGATCATCCTTCCTTCATGATATTTGGCAAGTTCGGAAAACTTAATTTGTTATTATGGAATTATAAAGAAAAATATGCATAGAATTCACATATTTAAATTTCTTTTGTCTGTGTTTCATTTTTTTTTTACCTTTTACGAAGTCCTTAAAATTTTCTTGTCGGTAGAGAATAAAAATAATTTTTTATTGAAGCCTTAAAACCCATCACCATGTTCTGTTGGTCTTAAATTTGTAAGACGTTGCAATTCAAGTAAATGTATGCGTGCTAATACAGAAAAATAAAATGGTTTTCAATATTACATGCCTTTTATTTGAAACGTAATTCTTGAGTCAAACAATTTTGGTAAATCTCAAATGAAACCTAGAAACATGTTGAAAATGGTAAATGAAGCAATAATAGTTAGCTGGTAATCAAAGGTGTTTTTCCTGCTTCATACCTATACTGAAAAAAAGGAAGAATGATGGATGAGATTGAAAAGTCATAGGTAAGGTGTTAACCTATTCCATTCAATTAGACATATATTGCTACTTTGGTAGCATCAACCAATGTTGTCGTTGTTGAAGTCGCTTTCGTTGTTGCTTTTGTATAGCCCGAACACCTTCTTGATTGAGCGGACTTATGAACAGAATGTATTTAACCATGGCTACTATATAAGTATATATATATATATATATATATCATATATTATATATATATATGTATGTATGTATGCGTATGTGTGTGTATTATATCACATATATATATATATATAGATATATATATATATATATATGTACGTACGCATTTATGTATGCATATATGTATGTAAGTATTATGTATGTATGTATGTGTGTAATATATATATATATGTGTGTGTGTCTATATATATATATATATATATCTATATGTATGTATATATATCTATATGTATGTCATACATATATCTATATATATATTATATATATATATATATATATATATATATATATATATATATATATAATATATATATATATATAATAATATATCTATATAACTTAGAATAACTTAGAAAGGTTTTGGCCAGTATTGGCCCAGGCCATGTCTAACTTAATAGCACCACCTGGCGAAGTCTTTCAATTCAGGATTTGGGCACCAATGCCCATTCGAGCAAGAGAGTTATGTTTGCGGAGACATATCCGGGTGTGGGTGGTTTGTCCGGGACTGTTTGAAAGAATTTGTCCAAAGACTTCTTGAATTTTGTGTGGTCAGTTTCTTTTTTGATGTCCTGGTGTAATGTTGAAGAGAGCAGGTCCAATTGAGGTGAAGTAGTTGTGCCGTATTGTCGTTATGTGATGCGATTTAGATTTTTGTTGTGGACGGATGGCACGTGGTCCAAGCCTTGGATGTATTTTGAAGGTGATGCCAACATCATTCGGACAGTGCGGATGGAATATTTTCCACATCATACAGATAATGTAGCGTTCACGGCGTCGTTGGAGTGTATACAGTTTCAGCTTCTCTAGTCTACCCCAGTAGTCAAGGTCTGACATGCCATCTATCTTTTTTGTGATTGACCTTTGGGGAGCTTCAATTCTCATAATATTTTGTTTTATGTAGGGAGACCACAGTGGACAGCAGTATTCAAGGTGGGATCGGGCAAAAGTGGAGAAGAGAAGGATAATAGTGTGGGAATCTATCATGTTGGATTGCTTTTTTTTTCATTCATTCTCTAGTTCCCCTTATTCCTTTCTGTCAAAGAGCGTACGCTCGAAATGTAAAAGACTTCTAGATTTTTCCAGAGCGTCAAACTAATAGACTTGCTTGTTGTTCCTACACCAGTCTTCGTCTTTTGTTTTTTTATAAATTTCAACTTTATATATATATATATATATATATATATATTATATATATATATATATATATATATATATATATATATATATACAGTGACATCCAAAGTATTAAGTGTATTATTATATTATGAATTCGTTATACTAAATTAATGTTATATTCTATGTTCCTGAACCGGATTTGCCATGTTGTATTGAAACAATCGTAACTATCGAATTATAAATAGTACCATAAATTCTAGTCTTCGATTTAATGTATGTATGCGTATTTGAACGAGTGTGTGCATGAGCGTGTGTGTGTGTTTGTGCGTGCGTGCGTGAGTATGTCTCCTGAAGTAGCTCACGTACAGTAGTTCAAGTGGAGTGTTAATAGTGTCGGTTTTACATAATTCCGACGACCGGCAAAGCCAATGATCACTGCCCCTCCTTGAATATAGCAAATAAGAAAAAGTATGTGACTCGGCTTCTTTCCTCGACTCTAATTTTTCAGTATAAGTACTTAGTACCTCCTCTATGTCCATAGCGAAAATTCACAGACGTGAAAGCTCTATCATACCTTCTATCTATCTATCTATCTATTTATCTATCTACCTACCTATTCCTTTCTCTCTCGCTTTCTCCTTCTCTCTTTCAAAATCAATAGGACTAATCACCTATAGATGAATACTGCTGATTAGAAAAAAAAAGCCAGACGATAATTGATATCATTTTTATCAGCCAATCACAATTAATTGATTGACCGAACTGATGTAATCAATCAAGTCATTATTTAGGTCCAACCGAGTTGAATTTTATCCTAGATCATCTCTGTGGGTCGTTGATAGGTTTATTGTTCAGGTTTATCACAATCCCTCCTTCTTTTGTCTTCAGTTATCGATCTTTGTAATCATATACTAGTTGGTCATTTTGTAACATGTGATAATATTGATGACCATTCGTCCAAATTCAAATCAAAACAAATATGGCAGAGAGTCGGACTAAATGAATTACGGGAATAATTTTAGCTTTGTCTTTTATGTTTCTGAGTTCAATATCAACTATTGTCTTTTATTGTTTGTTCCTCTTTGCAATTCATTCATCGAAGGATTTAAAAAGAAAACTAACGAAGAAGTCTCTAACATAGTTTACTGACCTACAAAGGCTTGGCAACCATTTATCCATCAAATTATACCATACACTCTTTACTCTTTTACTTGTTTCAGTCATTTGACTGCGGTTATGCTGGAGCACCGCTTTTAGTCGAGCAAATCGATCCCAGGACTTATTCCTTGTAAGCCTAGTACTTATGCTATCGGTCTCTTTTGCCGAACCGCTAAGTTACGGGGACGTAAACACACCACCATCGCTTGTCAAGCGATGTTGGGGGGACAAACACAGACACACAAACATACACACACACACACAACACACAACACACACACCACACACACACACACACACACACACACACACACACACACACACATTATAATATATATATATATATATATATATATATATATACGACGGGCTTCTTTCAGTTTCCGTCTACCAAATCCACTCACGAGGCTTTGGTCGGCCCGAGGCTATAGTAGAAGACACTTGCCCAAGGTGCCATGCAGTGGGAATGAACCCGGAATCATGTGGTCGGTAAGCAAGCTAATTACCACACAGGCACTCCTGCACCTATCTTGTGAAATATTCTGCTATATTCAGTATTTGGCGCACACATGGCTATTAATTTATTATGCAGATGACATCCGCCAGCTACCTTTAAAGTGATAACACTATTCAGTGTTCATTTAGGAAAACCCTATTTACTTCTCCATCCATCCTAAGATCTGGCAGTTATGAATACGACTATGCTCCGTTTAATAAGATTGAAGCATACCTGTAATTATCTCCTTACTACCAAAGGTCAGATCCACTGCCCACTATATTAAATTATATTAAAAGGCGGCGAGCTGGCAGAAACGTAGCACGCCGGGCGAAATGCTTAGCCGTATTTCGTCTGTCGTTACGTTCTGAGTTCAAATTCCGCCATGGTCGACTTTGCCTTTCATCCTTTCGGGGTCGATAAATTAAGTACCAGTTACGCACTGGGGTCGATGTAATCGACTGAATTCGTTTGTCTGTCCTTGTTTGTCCCTTCTATGTTTGTCCCCTTGTGGGTAATAAAGAAACATATATTAGATTATTTGTTCCGATTCCTTGGAATTCCAGATTCTCTCCCCTGCTTTTTACCAAAATTAGTCATTTAACAAGTATGTGAACATCCACTTTACGAGAGAAACCAATAACTGATAGGAAAATAGTATTATAATTGCTTAAACGCCTTTTCTTCATTATTCTGGTCATTCAGAACTGGCTTAGAATAAAACGACGCTAGCAACAATGGCTGATTGCTGAATGATTTGATAGTACAGTATAACTCAGCAGTATTCTGCTAAGTTACAGTACATCTACTACTATTAGCATGGATGTAGGCCTTAAAAATTGCAGTCTAGTTTTCCAGTTTCACTTCTACGATCAATAATTACCATCAAAATACGATTCTAATTGTCAAACTCTTAGATCGTAGAAAAGCAGTGCACGCGGGCGTGTGTGTATAAGTGAGTGGTCTAAGAGATCATAGATCAGGGAAACGATGCATTCATATATACACACAAACACACACACACATATATATATATATAGGCGTTATATATAGGCGTGGTGACTATGTGGTAAGAAGCTTGCTTCCTAACCACAAGGTTCCGGTTTCAGTCCCACTGCTTGTCAGTTATTATAGCCTCAGTGTTACCAAAGCCTTGTGAGTGGATTTGCTAGGCGGGCACTGAAAGAAGCCCGTCGTAATATATATATATATATATATATATATATAATATATATATTATATATATATATATATATATATATGGGAGGGGTGTTTGTTGGTGTGTGTTCTGTGTCTGTGTTTGTCCCCCATCATCGCTTGACAACCGATGTTGGTGTGCTTTTACGTCCTCGTAACTTACCAGTTTTGGCAAAAGAGGGCGATAGAATAAGTACTAGGTTTATAAATAACAAATCATGGGATCGATTTCTATGACTAAAACACCCTTCAAAGCCGTGCTCCAGCATGACAACAGTGAAATGACTGAAACAAGTAAAAGAATAAAAGAACATACAGAGTTGGACAAAAGTTATCCATTTAATTCCAAGATTTATTTATGTTTAGCAACAGAATGAATTTGATAAAAGCATCTAAATATGAAACATCATGAAAAAAAATGTTCAAACTGAAGTCCTTCTTGAGCGGCACAATTTTACATTCGAGTCAATACAAAATTACAGATAGTATTTATGGAACTTTGATTTAATATCGGATGACTTTTGGCCAACATATCATGGATTTAACTCCATTTCTTTATTCTAATGATTGAAATTACAAAATAGAGTACAATACCACTATTCTTTTATTCTAACGATGTGAAATTATTGAAAAATGTAAACACACCAAATCAGAGGATATTTGAACTAATCACTAGTTTATATATGTACACACCACTGCATAGCGCTTACAATCTGTATTCTACTGCAGCCGTGCAGCCAGTCATAGTGCTTTGACTGGGATATATATTTCTTTATTACCCACAAGGGACTAAACATAGAGGGGATAAACAAAGACAGACAAACGGATTAAGTCGATTACATCGACCCCAGTGCGAAACTGGTACTTTATTTATCGACCCCGAAAGGATGAAAGGCAAAGTCGACCTCGGCGGAATTTGAACTCAGAACGTAACGACAGACGAAATACGGCTACGCATTTCGCCCTGCGTGCTAACGATTCTGCCAGCTCGCCGCCTTGAGAAACGTAATCCCTTGTAATCAGTCCGCAGCGCTTCCCTTTCCAGTGTTCGCTGTTGAAGAGGTGATAACTACCCCGAAATAGATCTTGGTAGAGGGCGCCCCGGATTAATTTCAGATATTCACACCTTTTTGTTTATAGCGAAAATTTTTTTCCTCCGTAACAAAATGCACCGAATGATTTTCTTACGGGTTTGAATACGTCTCAAGTATATTTGAACTGGTAACAAGTACATACTTATGAAGGGGATTTCAGAAATTGCTAGCAACACAAATTCCGTCTTCAAAACTATATGTGTATTCTATTTTTCTCTAGGCGTGTTATGTCTATAATTATTACTTGTATAATTAAGTTTTTTTTCTTTGAAACCGCTCCGTATTAATGCATCATTGTAGTAATATACAACATTGGTTAATGTAACTTTATCAATCAAATATTTGATAGCGGTATAAAGGTATCTTATTATCAATTATTAAGGCGGCGAACTAGCAAAATCGTAAGCGCATCTGAAAAAATGCTTAGTGGGTTTTTTTCCGTCTCTTAACATTTTGATTTAATGATAATAATGATAATAATAATAACAATAATAATAATAATAATAATAATAATAATAATAATAATAATAATAATAATAATAATAATAATAATATGTCTCAATCTAGTCCCAATAAAACCCTGACAGCCAAGCTCTTCAGGAAAGTGTACAGCAATCCAACCAGCTTCTGCACAGTCTTCTAGTCTTTCCCTAATCTGAACAGCATCAATATTGTTCTCATATGGAACAGAGAATTCATACCATATTATACTTCCATTCCGATGTGAATAATTTCTTAAACGACAAAATTAATGGCGGCAGTAGATTGACGACATCATTCAAAAGACAGTCAAAATGGAAGTGGTGAATTAGAAGAAAATAAAAAGGCAAAAACGAGCATGAAATATCGATAATTAGTTGAGTCACTCTACATTCCGATTTGTTTTTAACTTAAATCTTTCCCGTGGGGTCGGTAGAATAATACCAGTCAAATACTTGGGTCGATTTCATTGAATATTTTACCACCAAAACAACAGAACAAACAAAAATTTGTATGGCCTTGTGCCTATAAAGAATCCTACGAATGTTCGGTGAAAATATGCAAATAAAAAGAACACACACGCTTGCATGCATACATACATACATACATACATACATACATGAATACATGCTT
>NC_043008.1:54311754-54319254 GCF_006345805.1 Octopus sinensis
GCCTTGTAAGGTCAGTGTGAGAAGTTGGATCAGGTGAATTTTAACAACAAAAAAAACAGGGAGACTATTTGGGCCGGATATGGCCGGATTAAATGCTAAAGGATTAAATATATTCCTTACGTGACCATCTCGTTTTTATGCAGAATACTACTCGCGTCTATATTTCCTAATGCCTGTTTTATATTTAAAGCCATATACTTGAGTATGTATTACACATTATCATGACACAATTTCTGAAAGGTCTAGCTGTTATATCTAGTATATCAAAGCTACCTCGTACAGCTTTCATCTCTGGCTCAACTTAAAATTAGCTACACCATGATAGCTAAAAATATAAGGAAGGAAAGGGAACTCTTAGCAATTTTTACATTGTCCGTATTCCAATGAAATAGCGGAGTTTTTGTCTTGTCTCTCGTCTCTCATCTCCTCTCTCTCTCTCTCTCTCTCTCTCTCTCTCTCTCTCCTCTCTCTCTCTCTCTCTCTCTCTCTCTCTCTCTCTCTCTCTCTCTCTCTCTCTCTCTCTCTCTCTCTCTCTTGCCCACTTCAAGTATGAACTTACAGATTCTTATCTGGAAACGGTATCAGTCGATTGTACAGTCGATACATACAAACATAAAACACACAGACACATCCACACACTCACGTGCACACACACACACACACACACACACACACACACACACACACACACACATACATACACACACACACAAACACATGCATACATGGATATAGAATGTTGGATGGATGGATGGATGGATGGATGGAGTTGGGTTTAATAATAAATGGAAAGATATCCGTGTTATTCAAGCAATCTTGAATATTGTTCTATTCGTGTTTGTGGTAATGAAATTGTATGCACACACACACACACACACACACACACACATACACACACACATACACATGCATGTATGTGTTTGTGTGTGTGTGTGTGTTTATATATGTGGGTATGTACATGTTTATGTGTAATATATATATATATATATATATACTTACATATACTTACATATGTATATGTATATATATGTATATATATATACATGCATACATACATATTTACATACATACATGTATATATATATATATATATATATATATATATATATATAAATATAAACATATACATACATATATATACATGTACATACATACATACATACATACATACATACATACATACATACATACATACATACATACATACATACATACATACATACATGCATACATGCATACACACACTTACCAGATTAAAAATGATTAAGTGAATGCGTAGCGCAAAAATAATAATAGTAATAAACATTTATATATAATTTTTTCTTTTCCTTTTCTTAAATATCAACGAAAATAAATCTCATTCGGTTTCGGTATCAAAATAAAACAATTATATTTACAATCGCACGTGGGTTTCGAGAATACAGATTTTAAATATAACAATTTTCACATGATAAATTTCACATCTTCTTTACAACAATCAAGTCAAACGTTACATAAATGCATTTGTGAAAATTCGTCTCCACAAATCAATTAGGTAATTCATGTTTTAGTCATGTTATATTGTAAGCATATCATGAGATAGGAAATTGCTAATTTGCGCGTTATTGTTAGCCACACGTAGGCGAGAGAGAGGAGAGAAGATGGAGAGAGGAAGAGACAAGATGGAGAGAGAGAGAGGAGAAGTGAGATGGTGAGAGAGAGAGAAAGGGGTAGATGGAAAGAGTAATAGAACGGCTGTTGTCTCTTAAAAACATGGTTCAATATTTTACAGGTTTCTGATTTGCTTAAAGTTTCTTGCCGTTCAAAGTTTTTGATTGGTTGATATAAACACATAGCAACGATGAATCTGAAATCGTCGTTTCTTTCATTGCTTTTCTGTTGTTTTTTTTTTTTGTTTGGTTTTGCAGTAATTCCTTTGTTTACGTACGAAAAACACGGCTCAGAGACTACTAATTTCTGTGTTAAAATTCTTGATTTTCTGAAATAACACATTGATAGATTGGATTTGATTAGATTAGATTGGATTGGATTGGATTAAATTAAATTAGATAGATAGATAGATAGATAGATAGATAGATAGATAGATAGATAGATACTGGGTCGTCCTAATCGACTGGCCCCCTTCTCCCCAAAACTTTCAGGCCTTGTGCCTTGAGTAGACAAGAATATATGTATATCTGTATGTATAGATAGATTGATAGATAGATAGATAGATAGATAGATAGATAGATAGATAGATAGATAGATAGATAGATATAGATAGATAGATTAGATAGATAGATAGATAGATATGTTTCTTTATTAGCCACACAGGGCTGCACACAGATAGAACAAATTACAAGGTAGAGCTTTTCTTTTGAAGGTTTAAAAAAAAAAAAAAAAAAGGAATGTGGAGTTCGATCAAAAGGGATCGTAAAAGGAGAGAAAGAGGACAAAAAAAAGGGGGGGTGAAAAAAAGGGGGAGAGGAAAAAAAATAGATAGATAGATAGATAGATAGATAGATAGATATTTACTCTTCAGTATTTCAAGATATGTATTTTTGGTAAATACCAAAAATACATATCTTGAAATACTGAAGAGTAAATTTATTCAATAAAATCGCCATTGGCTTCAAACACAGCCTCCAGACGACTTGAGAATCTCATGAAACTCTTGTGGACGGTCTCCTTGTTTAAGTTGGTGAATGTTTCCATAATCCTTGCCTTCAATTCATCTTTGGTATTACGAGTTTTATTGGACTTTCGCTCAACTGCGCTCCACACATAATAATCAAGGGGGTTGCAGTTTGGGGAGTTAGGCGGTCAGATGTTAGGGATGTTAGAAATTGTCTAACTGTCATGATTGCGTTCTTCTGCTTGTGTGGTATGGTGCAGAGTCCTGTTGCCAGACATAGGATCTTCCAGCAGCCGCTCTCTAGGCACAGGGCAGCACTACCTTCACCAGGCTCTTGATGTCGGCCTCCGTGTTGAGTCTGAGGCTGTGTTAATAGATGAAGGGTGGCATAACGTCGCCATCACTTGTGATCACCCCTTACATCATGATGTTGACCGGATGTTTGATTTTTATCACTCTTGTTACATTTCCTAAGAGTGTCCACAGATTTACATCCAAACACTCTGAAATGTTCGCATTGGAGCTTCCGACGCGAATGTCAAACAGTGCAACATGTCGTTTCCAAATTTCTGACATAGTGAATTGTGTCATGGTGCCGTTTTTCTCATAGCCAGTGTCTAACTGAACCTATTATACTGTGTAGTCGAGAAAATTAAAAAACAAACAATGCGCATGCTCAAAATTAAAAATATAAACGGTGACAATTTACCCATCGCACACTGTGTATGTATGTATGTATGTATGTATATATAAATATGTTTATATATGTGTGTGTATATATACATATACATGTGTGTATATATAATATATATACATATATATATATATACATATATTATTATATATATATATATATATATATATATATATATACTATATATATATATACATATATATGTTTGTGTGTGTGTGTGTGTGTGTTATACAGTTCACCGAATTATTAGGAGCGTACGCAACCATACAAGGTATCGTATAAATACAGATCTTCGTTCTGTATGTATATATATATACATATATATATACATAATATATATATATATATATATATACATATATATATATTCAACGATTTTCACTTTCAGTTTAACATTCGCTTTTACATTAGCTCCTGGCTTTATTTTCTTTGAGTCATCATGGTAAATAGCACTTTACTTTCAGAACTGTATGTATGTTTAGAAATGCAAATTTTTATTGAGTTCTTCAGTATATTTGACGTCTGGAAATGGTGATTTCTAATATTGACGAATATTTTATTCAACTCTGCACGTAACGTTGTGAAGATAACTGTTCCAGGATCCTAGTACCAACTCCGTCTCTCTGTCTGCTTCTTTCTCTGTTTCCCCTCTCTCTCTCTCTCTCTATATATATATATATATATATATACACATACATACACATACATTCATACACATACACATACAAACGCACATACATACACACACACATATATACACATATACACATACATACATACACATACACACATATATATATACACACATACATACACACATACACATACATATATATGTACACACATACACATACATATATATGTACACACACACATAATCATACTTAGACACACATACACACATACACACACATGCACACACACATACACATACATATATATGCACATGTGCGTGTGTGTGAGGTGTAAGTGTATGCGTGTATGTGCATGTGTCTCTCTGTGTATGACTGTGTGTCTGTGTATCTGCATATGTGTGTATACATACATACATACATACATACATACATACATACATACATACATACATACATACATTACATAATCACGGCATCTCGAACTTCTGACGAAAATATTTACTTGACTATTGACTGTTAGTAAGAATCATCTTTTGATATGAAAATATGATGGAAGCCGACCGAGTTGAAAAACTCGTTAGCACGTCGGTTGCGCGCCATTTTATCCGTCTTTACGTTCAATTTACGCCAAAACTAACTTTGCCTTTCGTCAATCTGGAATCGGTAAAATAAGTAGCAGTTGAGTACAGGCGTCGATATAATCTATTTACTTCTCTTCTGAAAATTTGAAACCGAAATGGAAGGGTGGGGATATGAAAAATTTGAAACCTATAAGGATTTATTCGCACATGCGCATACGCTTATATCTGTGTATTTGTGTGTAAGTCTATGTTTTTGAATATACATATGTCTCTCTGTCTGTATGTTTGTATGTATGTACATATAAATGTTTGTGTGTGATATGTGTGTGTATGTGTATGCATACATAAATACATATATGTACGTGTATGTGTGTGTGAGTGTGTACGCTTATCTATATATATATATAGATACATACATACATACATATATATATATATATATATATATATATATATATGCGTAGGAGTGGGTGTGTGATAAATAGCTTGCTAACCAACCACATGGTTCCGGGTTCAGTCCCACTGCGTGGCACCTCGGACAAGTGTCTTCTACTATAGCTTCGGGCCGACCAAATCCTTGTGAGTGGATTTGGTATATATATAAATTTTAATAATGAGGGTGATAAATTGAATGTTAATTTAATTAATATCAATTTAAAACCAGTAGCCTAGCATATAGAAAAAGCTGAAAATTCAGAAAAATTATAATACATGCATATATTAGTGATGACTACTAAGTGGACATCCAATATGCTAGATGAAGATCACCTACGATCTAGCTACAAAGAAAATAATGTTCTCCAGAGAAATTCAGCAAACAACAGAACATAAGCTGAATTTTCTATAAACCTTCTTTTCTTTGTAGTTAGATCGTAGGTGATCTTCTTCTAGCATATTGGATGTCCACTTCGTGGTCACCATCCTAATTTAACGCATGTATATACTATATATATACATATATATATATATATATATTATAATTATATATATAAATATACTCTTTCTACGCATGTATATATATTATATTATTAATATACTCTTTTACTCTTTTACTCTTTTACTTGTTTCAGTAATTCGAATTCGACTGCGCCATGCTGGAGCACCGGCCTTTTAGTCGAGCAAATCGATCCCGGACAATTCTTTGTAAGCCCAGTACTTATTCTATCGTTCTTTTGCCGAGCCGCTAAGTGCGGGGACATAAACACACCAGCATTGTTGTCAAGCAATGCTAGGGGGACAAACACAAACACACAACACACCACACATACATACATATATATATTATTATATATATATAATAATATAATATATATAATATATATATTATATATATATATTATATATTTTATATACATATATACGACAGGCTTCTTTAAGTTTCCGTCAACCAAATCCACTCACAAGGCTTGGTCGGGCCCGGGGCTATAGCAGAAGACACTTGCCCAAGATGCCACGCAGTGGGACTGAACCCGAAACCATGTGGTTGGTTAGCAAGCTACTTACCATACAGCCACTCATGCGCATATATATATATATATATATATATATATATATATTATATATATATATATATAATCAAAATAGCAACAAGATATCCAAGGGTAGTGTGTAACACTCGTTTCATGCTACTTCTATTAAAACAATGTAAGTATTACATCAGTTTTAAAATGTACAAATGAAATAAGTATAAAAATGTACATTGTCCATTTTGAAGATTGCTGTACATTGACTGAAGATTGCTTTACATTTTAAAACTGATGTAATGCTTACATTGTTTAATAAAATGAAGTAGCACGAAACGATTGTATTACACTACCTTGGATATCCTTGTTGCTTATTTTGATTATAATCACCTCAATTGATTTATATGGATAATACCATACCAAATTCTGGCGACTTTAACTTAAGTACCATATTCATTTGAATCTAAATTTTGCTGAACTTATATATATATATAACCTGTATTAATCTCGTATATATAATATATAAAAAAACACGAACGACTGATATAGCTTCAAGATATAAAGCTGTAAGGTCAAACTTGAGGAGGGCAAGAGAAAGAGGAAGAAACACTTCCGCTATTTCCGTAGAATTCGGAAAATGTGAAGATTGCTAAGAGTTCCTTTCGCTCTTTGTATTTTAGCTATCATTGGTGTAACTACGTTTAAGCTGAACCGATAGTGGAGCTTCTTCGGAGTAGACTTGGTGTACTAGATATAGCAACCAAAACACCAATAACTACCGTAAATCCTCGAGTATAGTCCGCCCTTGAGTATAATACGTAGGGGAATTTTAGGGGGCCGTACCTATGAAAAACTTAAACCTTGTGTATAATACGCACCCCTTATCTAACTTGAGTCAAGGACGTCTATGTAACGTCCTTGATTTGTAAAAATGTATGCAGTAACATCCTTTATTATCATTGTATATATAACATAATGCAAACGTGTAGCTTTTTTGTACATTTTGTTTGCAGAAAATAAAAGAATAACAGTAATAACGTTTAATAAATGTTGCTTACTGCAAGTTATGGATGATTCTTTTATGACTTCATTGCTTTCAGGCTTAGCTTAGGGTATTTTCGCGCCCGACATCACAAAATGCGTCTGAATAAACATTGCCGGACAGCAAATAGAGACTCGGACGTTACTTTGAAAATATTTTTCATTTTTACCTCGTATATAGTATGCACTAGGGATTTTGACCTTTAAATTTTGGGGGGAAAATGCGGATTATACTCGAGGATTTACGGTACTTGGTTTAGATGGATATGATTCTTCACTGCTTAGAAAAGTAAAGGAGAAAAATAATAGATTTTGCATCTCTGGATTGGTGCAGGGGTGTCTGTATAGCAACAAGTTTCCTTCCTAACCACATGGTTCGAGGTTCAGTCCCATCGCGTGTCAGCTTGGTCAAGTGTCTTCTACTATAGCCCCGGACTGACCAAATCATTGAGAGTGAATTGGTAGATGGAAA
>NC_043008.1:54321754-54324254 GCF_006345805.1 Octopus sinensis
ATAATAATAATAATAATAATAATAATAATATAATAATAATAATAAATAATAAAATAATAATAATAAATGTTTTAGTTATGACATGAATCATTGCAACTACAATAGCTACAACATCAATTACATAAAAAAGAACAACAACAACAACAACTGTTTTGTTTATGATATGAACCAAGGCAACAACTGCAAGATCAAATACAAGAATGAGAACGGCAACAATAAAAGCAAAGACTTGAATAGTGGTGACAAACAACATTAATTGCATGTAGGACGACGGAGAATACAAAATGTAAAACAACAAGAACATCAACAACCACGGTGACAACAACAAGACTAATGAGAACTACTTTAACATCAAATAAAGGACACAATTGATACTAATTTCATTTACTCTTGTTAATTATTAGTTGATTAACTTTAGAAAAGTCTTGTATACTTTCATTGTTCCACCTACATATTGTGTTTGTAAAGTGAATGGTGAACTGGTCTGTTTCCTTGTTAGAAAAATTTAGCCTTTCCAGTCTGTCACTTAGACATATACGAATATATCTTCATAAATAATTTCGTTTTCACTGGCGCGGCTGCGTGGTTAAGAAGTCTATTTCTCAATTATGTGGTTCTTGGGTTCTATCCCACTACGTGGCACTTTGGAGATGTGTATTCTACTATAGCTCCGAGCCGGCCAAAGCCTTCCGCGTGCATTTAATACACGGAAACTGAAAGAAGCCCATCGTATATATACTTATATACATATATACATCGCGGCACGATGGATGAAGTTATAAACAATAGTATGTAAATATTTCACATTCACTTCAAGTTTATAAATTGTCATGACGTGAACGATAGATAGACAGACAGACAGAAAGAGAAACAAACAGACTGATAGATAGATAGATAGATAGATAGATAGATAGATAGATAGATAGATAGATAGATAGATAGATAGATAGATAGATAGATAGAAAGATAGATAGTCAGACAAACAGACAGACAGATAGACAGATAGATAAATAGATAGACATAGATAAATAGACAAGCAGGCAGATAGGCAGACAAACAGACAGGCAGAGAGACAGACAGACAGATAGATAGATAGATATATAGATAGATAGATAGATAGATAGATAGATAGATAGATAGATAGATAGATGATAGATAGATAGATAGATAGATAGATAGATAGATAGATAGATAGATAGATATGCATATATATCCATATACATGGATATACATATTGTTGTCGTCCTAAGAATTTATAAACTTTCGAGAGAACGCTAAACAATTCTGTCATTGGTACGGGGTCTCGAAGCACATAAGGCTATAAATAACGGCAAGTAAAATATTGAGTTGAATAACACATTTGGATAGAAAGCGTTTATCCAAAAGTGTTTCACATTAACTTTTCTGTCCTTCAAAGTCGCCTTGGACCTACCTTTCTTGACTGTGAATTTCCCTCTGAAAAATTCGCCTAGTGTGCCGGAAAATACGGTATGTCTGCCTAGTGCGCGTACCCAACCTCTCTACAACAAATTACAAGAAGTTCCGAAAGGCATTTGTGTATTATATTATTATATAATACGAAAACAGCGCAGTTCGTATCATACGAGGTTGTACACATCTTGCACTCAAAGACAACTGATGCAACGAAGCCAACATACTAAACAGGGAAGTCCACCTGGACATATGAGGAGAACGGTGAGCTGTAGCGGCAGGGTTCAAACTCCTACGCCGCCCAGTCCCTGTTACTATGTAAAAAGTCACCTTTAAACATTCAGGCACATATATAACATCCTGGATCCACTAGAGCACTCCTTCGGTCACGAAGACCAGGGTTCTAGCTGATACGATTAACGGAACAGCTTGCTTGTGAAATTAACGTGAAAGTGGCTGAGCACTCCACAGAAAAGTGTACCCTTAACGTAGTTCTCAGGGAGATTCAGCATGACACAGAGTGTGACAAGGCTGGCCTTTTGAAATACAGGCACAACAGAAACAGGAAGAGAGAAAGGTGTGGTGAAAGAGTACAACAGGGTTCGCCACCCCACCCCCTGCCGGAGCCTCGTACTTCTTTAGGTGTTTTCGGACAATAAACACTAACAACGCCCGGTCTGGGAATCGAAACCGCGATCCTACGAACGTGAGTCCGCTGCCCTAATCACTGGACCATTGCACCTCCAAAGGAGCACACCGTCGGTTACGAAAACGAGGGTCCCAGCTGATACGATCAACAGAACAGCTCACTCGTGATATTAACGTGCAAGTGGCTGAACACTCCACAAACACGTGTACCCTTAATGCAGTTCTCAGGGAGATTCAGCATGAGAGAGAGTGTGACAAAGCTGGCCCTTTGAAATACAAGTACTACGCATTTTTGCCAGCTGAGTGGGCTGAAGCAACGTGAAATAAAGTGTCTTGCTCAAGGTCACAACGCGTCGCCGGGAATTGAACTCACGACCTTGCGATCGTGAACGGAATGCCCTAACCACTTTATCATGCGCCT
>NC_043008.1:54329254-54331754 GCF_006345805.1 Octopus sinensis
TAAAATAGAAATTATTTATATGCGACGCTGAAAGGTTTGGATTGGCAGTATCCTTACAACATAGGGAAAATACTTGGGTATCTCTTACGGTTGCTCGCTACGTTCTGATTTCAAATCCTGCTAAGATCAAAGTTGTCTTATATCCTTCCAGGATTGATAAATTATCAGTTAGATTCTGGAGATGTACTTGCATAGCAAGTGACCTGATCCGAGATCGTGTGCTCGAACGAAGACAATTGCAGCGTGGAAGGTGTTTATAAGCCATTTAAGAAACACATAAAAACCGTTAGATTCACTTCAACATTTAAATTTAATTTGTCAAAATATTTTCGTCGCTTTGAGACCGCGACCCGTTCACTGTGTTTTCGATTAAATCCTTCCTCAAATTTCCTTGCCTTGCGACTAGATTTGAAATAATTATTCATATACAGAGATTTCTCTGTTTCTGGTTAACATCAACATAACTATAATGCTATAGTGGACAAAATGAAGTAAATTAAATTGCCTCCACTATTTGACTTTAATACTTATTTTATCGAATATTAAAGATAAAAGGGATTTAAACTATGAAATTAAAGCTATATGAGTAAATATTGAAAGGTAGCTCCACTGAAAACCTTTATCAAATCTGCCGAAAGGAAAACATCGAATTTCTAGATTCTCTCTCTTTCTCTCTCTCTCTCTCTCTCTCTCTCTCTCTCTCTCTCTCTCTCTCTCTCTCTCTCTCTCTCTCTCTCTCTCTCTCTCTCTCTCTCTATCTATCTATCTATCTATCTATCTATCTATCTCTCTATCTATCTATCTATATATATATATATATCTTTCTCTCTCTCTCTCTTCTCTCTCTCTCTCTTTCTTTCTTTCTTTCTCTCTCCCCATACACACTTATACATGCACACACACGCATACACACACACATATACACACACGTATACGCAGTCATCAACGTCAGTGATGTCATAATGGGGTGAAAAATATGAATAATTCAATAAGAAGAAGCATATATGTATGTAGTATGTGTGTCTGTGTGTGTATGCATATATACATACTCTACCTATAAACATACGTACATAGATACATACATACATGTGAGAGTGTGTGTGTTTGTGTGTGTGTGTGTGTGTGTGTGTGTGTGGTGTGTGTGTGTGTCTGTCTGTGTGTGTGTGTGTGTGTGCGCGCGCGCGTGTATGTGTGTGTGTAGCCGAGATGCATACAATTTATTCCAGTGTTTGAATTACTCATATTACAATTTGCTGAGACCAAACATTGCAAGTTAGTTACGTAGGATTCTATAATTTGGCTATATAGTTTAGTTTACAGGCCAGAGTTAGTTCAAATCCCATCGCAGTTGGCCTCGCATTTCATCCCTCCGGGGATCGGTAAGATAAACCATCAACCACACAAATACTGCTGTCGATATAATCCACAATTTATTTCTCTCCAAATTTCTTGCCTTGCGTCAATGTTTGAAACGATAATTAACGGTCTAGATTCAATTCTATCTACGCTGTTATATTGAGGTAAATAATCCTTAGATTTCGAATTCACTTTGTAGGGTGCGTGGCTCAGAGATCAGTCAGTTTCTCTGCATTGGGGATCCACAGCTCCGTATAAGGCATAAAGCCCTTAGCGCAACATTTACTACTAAAAAAACAATAAAAAAACACTTCTACAAGAATATTATCTATACATATAAAGCTGAAGTTGTCTCTGTGTGTGTGTGGCAGGTTTGGTAGCCTTCAACTAACACTATCTCCTCCGAGACCCTGCGGCGCAAGTTGACCAAAATTGAGAGCATGATAGAAGAAGGGTTGCTCTTCATTCAGTAGTAGAAAAAATTCAAATCGGACCATGTTAAGACCAAAAATTATTTACATCAAAAAGGTGATTTTTTTTCTAGGAAAATCCCTATTTTTTACGATTTTTTTACTGCTGTGTCGCCATTTTTCAGTGTATTTCAACCAGAAAAATGTTCACTTAAAGAGAATAACAAGCTACATAATGCAACATTTTTACTTTTCAAAAAAGATTGAAACTATGTCAAAACTTTGTTAACGCGACATCAAAGTCTGCCGTTTTAAGCGCAACTAAAAAACAAAGCCGAGCAACGCCGGGCTATAATGCTAGTGAAATGATAATCATAAAATTCTAGAAAAACTGGGTCTTTTATATTTAAGTAGCCAACTCGTTAGGGTGTTGACCTCATGATCGTAAGGTCATGGGTTCCATTCGTGAACGAGCAGGGTGTTGTGTTCTTGAGCAAGGTACTTTGTTTCACATTACTCAAGATTATTCAGCTAAAATTGATACCAGCCAGGTACTGGTGTATCCTTCTCTCTCCCTCCCTCCCTCCCCCCTCTCTCTCTCTCTTTCACTTTCACATCCTTGATATTTTGCTGTTTCAAAGGTGAGAGAATTGGGGTGTCTACTGTGTCTTCTCATGACCCAAAACATGTTCAAATCACTCTCGCTTGCTAGTGACGGTTCTGATATCTTACAT
>NC_043008.1:54336754-54356754 GCF_006345805.1 Octopus sinensis
TGAACATCAAATCCCTATACAGCATCATCCCCCCACAATGACTGCATCCACCCCAACCCAGTACTTCCTCAACTGTCGCACCGTCCTCAAACCCAGCACATCTCCGATTCACTGAAATCATTCTCTATCTCATCTGCTTCACGTTTGCGAGCGATGTCTACCAGAAAGTGGAGTGGAAGCACTCCGTCGGTTACGACGATGAGGGTTCCGGTTGATCTGAATCAACGGAACAGCCTGCTCGTGAAATTAACGTGTAAGTGGCTGAGCACTCCACAGACACGTGTACCCTTAACGTAGTTCTCGGGGATATTCAGCGTGACACAGAGAGTGACAAGGCCGGTCCCTTGAAATACAGGTACAACGGAAACAGGAAGTAAGAGTGAGAGAAAGTTGTGGTGAAAGAGTACAGCAGGGATCACCACCATCCCCTGCCGGAGCCTCGTGGAGCTTTTAGGTGTTTTCGCTCAATAAACACTCACAACGCCCGGTCTGGGAATCGAAACCGCGATCCTATGACCGCGAGTCCGCTGCCCTAACCACTGGGCCATTGCGCCTCCACCTACCAGAAAGTATCTGGAGTCGCTATGGGAACAAGAATGGGCCCCAACTTCATCGACTTATTTGTCGGGTACGTCAAGGCCCAAACCTTTTCTCCGTTCACCAGATCGGCTCCAGAGCTCTGCGGTCGGTTTTCCCTGCCATCCCTCTCTTCAGTTTACTTCTGTCATCTCCGACACCTCCTTCAACTCTCTCTCTCTCTCTCTGATCCCCCTCATCACTCACCGCTTCTACTTCCTGAAACCTACTCACTCCCTCCCCTACCTTGATTTCTTTTCTCTTCCTTCCACCTCTCCCACGGCAAAGAGGCCATCTACTTCGCCCAATTTCAATTTTTCCATCTAAGACTTTCAATGAGCATTGATCTAATATATTTACTGTATACCTATTTCTTTACTACCCACAAGGGGCTAAACACAGAGAGAGGACAAACAAGGACAGACAAACGGATTAAGCCGATTATATCGACCCCAGTGCGCAACTGGTACTTATTTAATCGACCCCGAAAGGATGAAAGGCAAAGTCGACCTCGGCGGAATTTGAACTCAGAACGTAACGGCAGACGAAATACCTATTTCTTTACTACCCACAAGGGGCTAAACACAGAGAGGGGACAAACAAGGACAGACAAACGGATTAAGCCGATTATATCGACCCCAGTGCGCAACTGGTACTTATTTAATCGACCCCGAAAGGATGAAAGGCAAAGTCGACCTCGGCGGAATTTGAACTCAGAACGTAGCGGCAGACGAAATATATATTTCTTTACTACCCACAAGGGGCTAAACACAGAGGGACAAACAAGGACAAACAAACGGATTAAGCCGATTATATCGACCCCAGTGCGCAACTGGTACTTATTTAATCGACCCCGAAAGGATGAAAGGCAAAGTCGACCTCGGCGGAATTTGAACTCAGAACGTAACGGCAGACGAAATACCTATTTCTTTACTACCCACAAGGGGCTAAACACAGAGAGGGGACAAACAAGGACAGACAAACGGATTAAGCTGATTATATCGACCCCAGTGCGCAACTGGTACTTATTTAATCGACCCCGAGAGGATGAAAGGCAAAGTCGACCTCGGCGGAATTTGAACTCAGAACGTAACAGCAGACGAAATAACGCTATGCATTTTGCCCGGCGTGCTAACGTTTCTGCCAGCTCGCCGCCTTTACTGTATACCTCCAATCGGTTTTTGATGTTTTTCTCCTATTTTTATTCTTGATTTTGCCAATCCATAATGAAAAAAAAATCTGTCATAATAAAGTTAAAGGAAGAACATAGAAGTACGAAAATGTACGACATAAGCTCAGAGGTAGCTGTGTGCTAAGAAGCTTGCTTCCCAACCACATGATTCCAGGTTCGATCCCAATGCATGGCACCTTAGGTATGTGTCTTCAAAAATACCCACGGGCCGACCAAAGCCTTGTGAGTGGGTTTGGTTCCTTAGGTATGTGTCTTGTGAGTGGGTTTGGTAGACGGAAACTGAAAGAAGCCCATTGTGTGCATGTATATATGTCTGTGTGTGTATGTATGTGTGTGTCCCTCACCACCGTTTGACAGCCGGTGTTCGTTTGTTTACATCCCCGTAACTTCGCAGTTCGACATACTGTAAATACAGCCTCAGTCCCTCAGCCTACAATAAATACACGCAGCACTGTTTAAAAATAGGGAGAACATGTCGGACAAGGAAGTTTAGATCATAATGCAAATAGCATGGATGATCAGATCATCCTGATCAGACTGATGGAATAAGTACCAGATTTTTTTTTTATAAAAAAAAAGGACTAAAGTCGATTCGTTCGACTAAAAACTCTTCAAGGCGCTGGTTGAGCATCGCTGCAGTCTAATAACTGGAAAGAAAATCAAAAGAAAAAAAATGATAATATTGAAACAGTTTTCCATAAAATTCAGATTGTTCTCTCTATGTCTGAAGAATGTTATAAATTTTTTTCATACAATGACATAGTTTTTGAAGAAGTGACCGGTTTCGCGTTCAGCTTTTCAAATTTCTTACATAATGACTCAAATATATATTTTTTAACCTTTTAAAACAGCCTTCTGTAGTTTTTTTACTTTTTACTATTTTATATATATATATATATATATATATATATATATATATATATATATATATATATTATATATATATAGTGAAATGAGGATTCAGACAGAATCAGGTACTTGAAAAGATATACACCAGGTAGGGTTCGATAAACATGTGGTTTCGGGCTATGGTTGGTAAGTATCAAATAGGATATTCTGGATGTGTACACAGAGAAAATCAACCCTCTGAGTACTTAGCGCTTAGGGGCTGGTCCAAAGCACGCGTTACATTGAATTGTACGTTGTTGGTATACTCTAGGGTGTCTGACAAGTCCACATCATTTTTATTAGGCGAATGAGAACTTTACTCCATTATGTATGTATGTATGTATGTATGTATGTATGTATGTATGTATGTACGTACATACATACATACATACATACATACATACATACATACATACATACATACATACATACATACATACATACATACATACATATATTTATACATATTTTTCGTCACCAGTCACACATCTATCCAAAAAGGGTAAAATGAGTTCGCAAGAATGGAGAGAAGAGTAGATGTCAACTCGGGATTTGCGGTTGCTTTCAGACAATTCCTATATATATAAATTCGAAAAAAAATCACCTTTTATCAATTCAATAATGAAAAATTAAATTATACCATTTAGAAAAATTACATATTATAGAAAGATTAAATATAAGATAAAACATATAAATAAAACGTATTTTATTTATTATTTTGCACATTACTTAATCATTGTTATATGTTTTATCTTATATTTAATCTTTCTATAATATGTAATTTTTCTAAATGGTATAATTTAATTTTTCATTATTGAACTGATAAAAGGTGGGTTTTTTTCTAATTTATATATATTTATTATTATATTTTGTGAAATTTGATTTAGTATTTCTAAATTGAATTTTTCCCTGTAAGTTTGGAATATTCCCTCATATTATTATTATTATTATTATTATTGTTATTATTATTATTATTATTATTATTATTATTATTATTATTATTATTATTATTATTATTATTATTATTATTCATATATATATATATATATATATCCTTTACTACACTTAACAGTCTAAATTCAGAGAACTTTGATTGTTTGGGACTGTCACTAGACAGGTTCACGCAACCTTGAAAGCTTTAATATACGGTGCCAAATACATTATCTCATGGCATTAAAGACGGACGTAGAGGGTAACTTACAAAAATTTCTAAATCCAATCACGTGATCATCCTTAAAAGGTATCCAAAACAGATATTAATTTGTGCCATGTTCTCTCTCTTAAAAAGAAAACGTGAATTTCTTAACTCCAGTCAGAATTAAGACAGTTGTAGCATAGCACCATGTCTTTCTCTCTCAACTTTTGAAAATCATAAAAATCTGTGAAAACGGTTAAGTCTTTAAAAGGTTTAAAATTAAACACTAATCGAATCCTAGTGCATTTTTAAGTTACTTTTTCTATATTTCTATTTGTGTGGAATTTTATATATATATAAAATCAGAATAAGCAACAGGGTATCAAGGAGTGATGCAGTACGACCGCTTTAAGCGACCCCATTTAAATGAACAATGCAATCATTACATCAATTTTAATGCAATGCCATCTTCAGCTGCACATATAAATGCATGGAATTTTAACAAGTAGGAAATATTAATATAATTTTTCTTAAATATTTTAACAGAGCAAGAGGATGGAAGAAATTCATGTTGTCGTTATTGTATCTCAGAAAAGACAACTTCTAATAATGGCATGGAGCATATATATATATATATATATATATATATATATATATATATATATATAATATATAATATATATATATATATATATATATATATATATATATATATATATATATATATATGTGTGTGTGTGTGTGTGTGTGTGTGTGTGTGTGTGTGTGTGGAGGCGCAATGGCCCAGTGGTTAGGGCAGCGGACTCGCGGTCGGAGGATCGCGGTTTCGATTCCCAGACCGGGCGTTGTGTGTGTTTATTGAGCGAAAACACCTAAAAGCTCCACGAGGCTCCGGCAGGGGGTGGTGATCCCTGCTGTACTCTTTCACCACTCTTTCTCTCACTCTTTCTTCTGTTGGCCTGCTCGCTTAGCCCGCGGGGTAGCGTCACTCGAAGGCTAAAACAATGCAAACGCATTGTGACCAGCGATGTGTAGCAACATCTGATGGTCTGGTCGGTCACGTGATCACGTGATATATATATATATATATATATATATATATATTTATGTATCCATGTATGTATCTATGTATGTATGTATTTATGTATGGAACAAATAAATAATAATTCTCTTTTTTAAAAAATCTGTGATATTTGAAACCGCATACAAACTATTCGAAGATATATGTTTTTCCAAGCAAGAATTTCAAAGTATTTCATGTAGACTTTCGACTAAGCTTGATGTTTTTTATATTGTTCCCAACTTGATGATGCAATTCCGGACTGAATCAAGACCTCTTTCATGTAGGTACATGATCTAGACATACAGTTCTATAGTTAAGAGATGAGGAATTATGTACATTATTTACATTTGATGGATATTTGTCCTCTTCTTCTTTGCTGCTAACACAACGTTTCGGCTGATATACCTTCCAGCCTTCTTCAGGTATCCTGGGGAAATTTCGAACCAGGGATCTCATTCTTAAGGTATTTTTGCGATGTTGTTATTATTATTTTTTTTCTTCTTCTTTCAAATTTGCTTCCATTTCTTGCCGAGTGTCTTCCCGACTCCTAGAGCAAAGAAACTCATAGTATACATTGGTAGGCCATTAAACTAAACTCAATAGTTCGTTCATTTTTTTTTAAGTTAAATTAAAATACATGGGTAGTAATTGTTCTCACAGCGACAATGCTCTTCTCAATACGTGTAATGTACCAGTTAAGACAATCTTTTATTATTATTATTATTATTATTATTATTATTATTATATTATTATTATTATTATTATTATTATAGAAAAATACCTTAGGAATGAGAAACCAGGTTCGAAATTTCCCCGAGACACCTGATGAAAGTTGGAGGTTATATCAGCCGAAACGTTGTGTTAACAACAAACAAGATGAGGACAAATATCTGTCAATTGTAAATAATATAAATAATGATTTAAACATACTTTTAATATGTACTCAATTATTTTGTTCTCAATATCCAACTAATATTTTTAGTGCTTATTTTATACTGAGCCCTTTGACTCATAAATTGATCAATATATCTTTAATCTTTTACTTGTTTCAGTCATTAGATTGTGGTCATGCTGGAACACCACCTTGAATTTTTAGCCAACTTACTCGTTCTCTTTTGCCGAGCCGCTAAGTTACGGGGATGCCAACACACCAATACCGGTTGTCAAATGGTAGGGGTGGGGGACAAACACAGACAGAAAGACACACACATAGTTATATGTTTCCGTCTTCTAAATCCACTTACAAGACTTTGTTCGGTCTAAGACTATAGTAGAAGACTTGTCCAAGGTGCCACGCAGTGGGACCCGGAACCAAATGATTGAGAAGCAAGCTTCTTACTACACAGCCATGCCTGCGCCTACACACACACACACACATACATATATATATAATATAAATTAGAGATAAAACCACTATTATGCAACTCAAACAGTGATAGACTGTTTGAGTTGCATAATAGTGGTTTCATCTCTAATTTATATTTTATATATTAATATTGTGAAATTTGATTTAATACTAAATTGAATTTTTCCCTGTAAGTTTGGAGTTATACTCCCTAATATTATTATATATATACTGATGTTTGTTTTTGTTACAATTTTACATTAAACTAAAGGATAATTCAATACTTTTGTAAAGTACAGATTTATTATTCTTTGGCAAAAATACCGATTTCAAAATTTCCACCGTCTAAGCGATCATCGGACTGTACGATGATGGATTAGCTGGCGGAAATTTCGAAGTTACTGTCAATAATATTCTTGTAGAAGAATTTTCTATACGTATGTGTGTATAGATGCGTGTGTACCCTTGATTATATATATATATATATATATATATATATATATATATAATATATATATATATAATATATATATATATATATATATATATGAATACGCATGTTTATTTAAATTTTGAAATAGTCAGGAGATACGTGTTAAAAGGTAGATAGATGCCTGTGTGGGGTTTTTTTGTGCGTGTGTGTTGTTGTAACCGTATTCCTACCACACTGATACGAATATACTCCTACAAGGCGTGTAATTGTTTTTGTGTCTACATCCATATAACATACATACATACATACATATATTTATGTATCTTATATATATATATATATATATATATATATATATAATATATATATATATATTTATATAATACGTACGTTTCAGGTTTTCATAACATACATACATACATACATACATACATATATACACCCCAAACTCACAGGAAAAAGCGTATATACACACAGATAGACACCTATGCACAGATAGGTGCGTGGTAATCTGCATGCGTTCTTCCATATGTAGATGTATACATACATTCAAAATACATTCATATACACATACAAACAAACACATATACAAACACTCACATACACGCGCGCGCACAAACACATACACATGGAAACAGAGAAGGAGAGCGCGACAGACAACCAGACATAAAGACAGACAGACATGCAGAAATATTTCATAGATGCCCGTCGTAACAGTCATTAATATTTTTGTACGAATCACCACGATTTCTCGTTCAAATTTCCCAATATGTTCATTGTGTTGAGACATACATGTGAAGGAATGTTTACATCAACTAGCAGCACATGCGATGTTGTTTATTTTCTTAAACAACATTTATGGCGTAACTGACGTGGAGACAAGCATGCACCACGCCTTTTCTTAATTCATTCCTCCTCTAAAATCGCCCTTGTCTTCATGCTGAACAAAGGAAGAAATAATTCACGTTTATTCACGTTTAATCACGCGTGATTCTTCGCCCGCCAATTTTTTCTTTTTTTTTTGTTATTCTTTTTTTAATTTTATTTTCATTTCTTTTATGACTCCGTCTCTTTTCTTTTCTATTTCTCTTTCTTTGTTTCTCCATCTCTCCTTCTCTCTCTCTCTTGCTCTCTTTCTCTTTCCCTTTCTCTTTTATTTTTCCTTTGTATGTGTGTGTGTGTGTGTGTGTGTGTATATATATATATATACACACATACATATATATATACATATGTGTATATACGTGTACGCACACATAGATATATCTCTCCACTTATCTTTCTATACATATGTATACAATCATATATATATATGTATGTGTATATATATATGTATGTGTATATATATGTATATATATATATATATATATATATTATATATATATATATATCCATACATACATATATGTGTGTGTGTGTTTGTGCGTGTGTGTGTGTATCGATCGTCATTAAATCATAAATCGGTAAAAGAAACCCACTCTAAGTTATAGAGCTGTAGGATAACCTTATCTGTCGACCTTAAAGAAAATATCCCCTCTCTGAAAACTTTCATATCTCTATCTATCTATGTATCTCAATCTCTCGACTTATATATCTATCTAGCTATCTCCATTAATCTATCTACCTCTCTGCTTCTCCTTCTCCTTCACTATCTCCTTAACCACAATATCTTACTCTCCCACACACACTTTTACTCAAAATGTAATCATTTGACAAAACCAGCGAGACACAATGTCTCACAAATATGTGCCTTCTGTCCAATACTTCCGATTGGCTTTCACACAGTTTCTGTGCTGACTAATTTCACTTACAAGGTTCGGGTTGCTAGGCGAGAGTAAAAAGGCACTTGCCCAGGCTACCAAACGGTGGGTGTCGAACTATTAACCATGCAATGCCATCTTCAGCTGCACAAATAAATACATGGAATTTTAACAAGTAGGAAATAATATAATTTTTCTTAAATATTTTAACAGAGCAAAAGGATGGAAGAAATTCATGTTGTCGCTATTGTATCTAAGAATAGACAACTTCTAATAATGGCATGGAGGGATAAAAGCGAACACGGTTGGGCATGTTGTTTGATACACTATTTACGCTATACGTTGCGGCATTTAAACATTCTGATTGATAGATAAGTAAATGCGAGTATAAATTCAACTTACGATGAAAGTAACCAGAGTTTGCTTTAGAAGCGTTGAGAGGTATTGAAAAATAAAGAAACAATTTTATTCTCAAACGCAGGATAATACTAATAATATAGGGGGAACCGGATAAACTATCCATATATTGCAGAACAATTCGTTTCGGCGTATATCGCAGAGTAACTGAAGACTGGGTCCTGAGTTTTGATTGCACCGCCTTCCAAAGAAATAGAAAAAAGGCATCAAGGTTCAGAGATGTCGCGTGCTTCATTAAGAGAGAGACAGACAGACAGGCAGAAAGATTACGAAGAATTATTTCATTAAAATAGTTCAGCCCTATTTGGAAACCGCATAGCATCGAACTAACGAAGAAACTTCAAAGTGGTCAAGTGATCTATTACAAATAACAGCCTAATCTCTCTCAAACCACACACAACTGTCTTATGAAACGAAGGACAATTTGAATAACGTAGCCCTTATACGTTGTGCACGCCTATAAAAACACAACAGAAGGGATGGTCATGGCTGCAAAAACCTTTGATCATAGATTTGTCAGGTCAAGGGACGAGACCTAATGGTACACCAAGAATGGGATGGTTAAATAGTATCCATAGTTTCGGTTAGTCAAGCTCAGGAATTCAACCGGAAAGTGTAATGATGGGTGTTTCTGATAAAACCCTAAGGAAGAGTGCCTGGGGACTCTACTCCCACGACCTTTCCATGTATAGTGAATGAAGAACATGGATGGATGGAAGGACGGACGGACGGACGGGTGGATGGATGGATGGATGGATGGATGGATGAATGGATGGATGGATGATGGATGGATGGATGGATGGATGGATGCATGGATGGATGAATGGATGGATGGATGAATGGATGGATGGATGGATGAATGGGTGGATGGATGGATGGATGGATGGATGGATGAATGGATGGATGGATGGATGGATGGATGAATGGATGGATGGATGGATGGATGGATGGATAAATGGATGGATGGATGGATGGATGGATGAATGGATGGATGGATGGATGAATGGGTGGATGGATGGATGGATGGATAAATGGATGGATGGATGAATGGATGGATGGATGGATGGATGGATGAATGGATGGATGGATGGATGGATGAATGGGTGGATGGATGGATGGATGGTTGGTTGGATGGGTGGATGGATGGATGGATGGATGATTGGTTGGATGGATGGATGGATGGGCGGACTTCTTTCGGTTTCCGACTGCCAACTCACAAGGCCTCAGGAAGCAAATTTCTTACCACACAGCCACGCTTTGCTTATACGTTTACGTTCTTCTGTTATATATTGAAATTCTTGTTTAATTACGTTTTTCGTATAAATTTACCTGCCGTTGTTAATCAACAGGTAATAAGTAGACGCTTTGGTAACATGTTTATTATATCCCTTCATCGGAGACGATGTGAGAAAATGGTTAAACAATAGTTAATTTAGATAGGATACAAAATAGAGAGTGAGGTGGAGGAAAGAAAATAAATGTGAGATATGCAGGGATATTGCATTTGTGGATCCATTATTTAGGCAGAATGGTATACATATAAGATTCCAATACCTTGTGAGTAAAATGGAAAGAATGCTTGAATGGAAGAACTTGAAGAAGATGGTCTGCAAAATTCAGATGTGGAGATTTCAGCCTTGAAGATGAAGATCGAACAGGACGTCCACTTGAGTTTGATGATAAGCTCCCTGGGGCATTACTTGAAGAAAATCCTTCATTATCAGTTGAAGAATTAGCAATAAAGCTTAGTTCAAACCATGCAACTGTACATCGTTATCTTCAACAACTTGGAAATGTTCCTTAACTGGGTGTCTCGTGAATTGTCCGAAAGCAACCGCAATTCCCGAGTTGACATCTGCTCTTCTCTCCATTCTCGCGAAATCGTTTCACCCTTTTTGGATAGACTTGTGACTGGTGGCGAAAAATTGATCTTCTATCGAAATGTTAAATGTCGTAAACAGTGGCTTGGTAAAAGGGAAAAAGCTCAACAACAACAACCGAGAAGGGAACTTCATGGGAAAAAGGTTCTTCTCTCTATCTGGTGGAATTGCAAAGAAGTAATTCACTTTGAATTGTTACCACCTAATGCAACAATCAATGCTCAAGTCTACTGTCAGCAATTAAAGTGTTTAAAGCAAGCTTTGATGAAAAAAAGACCCGCTTTAGTGAATCGAAAAGGAGTGATGTTTCATCAGGACAATGCGTGACCCCATACAACAAAGATCACATCACAGAAGATTGAAGAGCTTGGTTGGGAAAAATTTCTCATCCACCTTATTCTCCCAACCTTGCTCCTTCAGACTACCATTTGTTTCGTAGTTTACAGAATCATATTGGAGATATAACTTTCGCAAGCCATGAGGAGGTCGAAACTGAAATTTCAGAGTTCTTCGCTTTGAAACCAAAAAGAGTTTTACGTTGATGGGATTTAAAAGCTTGCGAATAGATGGAAGGAAGTCATAGACAATCAAGGAATGTACATTGGTAATTTAAATTTCAATTAAATATAACATTTGATCACTTGTTTTCTTTATTCAAAATTCGGACAGAACTTATGGGATAACCTGACATTTCGGATATATGATATATTGATTATATATATATATATATATATATATATATATATATATATATATATATATATATATATATATATATATATATATATATTCTGTAATAAATTAAGAGAATAAAATGGAGAGTTAGTGGTAAATTTTATTAATAAATTGATAATCATTATCAATTTATTAATAATTATTAACCACTAACTCTCCTTTTTCTTCTCTTAATTTAATACGGATTATATACTTAATATATACCTATTGATTTAGGCATACTTTATTTCCCAAAGCCGTAAGGTATAGAACCAGCGTTTTTCTTGGATGTAAATCATCCCTTTAAGAGGTTAATATATCCTCTAATTAATTTCTATATATATATATATTATATATATATATATTATATATATATGTATATACAGAAGGGACAGAATACAAAGTAGAGCTTTTCTTTTTGGGAAGAAGAGAAGGAAAAACAGGAATCGAATTCCGATGAAAGGGGATCGTGAAAACAAAAAAGTGGGGGCGGACGATCAATAGGGATCGTGTAGAAGTAATTAAGTGTAGCAACTGGCGGAATCATTACAGCGTTGGACAAAATGCCTTCCATATTTATTTCAGCCCCTTTATCGAAGAGCAGATGTGAGTTATAATGTAAATCTCCTCTTTCCCAGAAATCTGTAGTCAATCACATCGTAACTGAACTTGCCACTGCACATCGATAAGTGTATTAAACAACCATTCACTATATTATATGCAATTACAGAAGACACTAAGGGTATGTATAAGTCAATGTGTGTATGTGTTTGTGTGTATCTATGCTTGCATTTGTGTTTACGTATGTATGTATGTATGTATGTATGTATGTATGTATGATGTATGTATGTATGTATGAATGTATGTATGTATGTATGTATGTATGCAGGTTTCTATTTGTGTGCTTGTACATTGTGTGCATACATGCGCATCTATGTGTTTGTGTTTATGTGTGTGTACATGGTTATACACGAGTTTCCATTGTTTAAGATCTCTATACTGTGATGGTATTGTTTTCCATGCAACGGCTATTACATCACATATAATTTTTTTTTCATTGATTTGCTCAGGAGCGAAGAACTGCGCCCATTATTTACACATGTCCTCTGAGACTATTAAATTTTATGCCAGTACCGTGCGTCTTAAAACAACGGAAAATACATAAACAAATAACTACTTAAGATTATTGTTACATCAGTCAACATTTATCTACAAAGGTTTTTATAAGATTCATCAATAACAACTACGAACAGGCTATCCCAGTTACTAATGACTAGGAACTTTAATATGCCAGTCACCGATAACTACTAGGGACATTTCTATAGCAACAACAGTTAGGAACGTTTATATACCAGTCGCCAGTAACGGCTAAGAACCATTATAGCAGTCACTAACTGGAAAAGGTTATATCTATCACTAATGATTGCTAAGAGATGTTGTACTAGTCGTCAATAGCTACGAACTTTAAAATACCAGTCGCCAATATCTGCTAGGAACTTTTATATACGAGTCACCAATAACTACTAGTAACTGCTATACCAGTCACCAAAATGTTATAACAGTCACCAATAGTTACTAGAAGTTATATTAGTCATCAATAACTATTATGGAGTGTAATACACTAGCCGCCAAAGGCGGCGAGCTGGCAGAAACGTTAGTACGCCGGGCGAAATGCTTAGCGGTATTTCGTCTGCCGTTACGTTGTGAGTTCAAATTCCGCCGAGGTCGACTTTTCCTTTCATCTTTTCGGGGTCGATAAATTAAGTACCAGTTGTGTACTGGGGGTCGATCTAATCGACTGGCCCCCCTCACAAAAAATTCGGGGCTTTGTGCCTTGAGTAGAAAAGAATATACCAGTCGCCAATAACGACTGGGAACTGCTATACCAGTCACAGGAGGCGCAATGGCCCAGTGGTTAGGGCAGCGGACTCGCGGTCGTAGGATCGCAGTTTCGATTCCCAGACCGGGCGTTGTGAGTATTTATTGAGCGAAAACACCTAAAAGCTCCACGAGGCTCCAGCAGGGGATGGTGGTGATCCCTGCTGTACTCTTTCACCTCAACTTTCTCTCACTCTTACTTCCTGTTTCTGTTGTACCTGTATTTCAAAGGGCCGGCCTTGTCACACTCTGTGTCACGCTGAATATCCCCGAGAACTACGTTAAGGGTGCACGTGTCTGTGGATTGCTCAGCCACTTACACGTTAATTTCACGAGCAGGCTGTTCCGTTGATCGGATCAACCGGAACCCTCATCGTCGTAACCGACGGAGTGCTTCCACCAGTTCACGTTTCATACCAGTCACAAATGCTAAGAAATGTTATAATAGTTACCAATAATTACTAGGAGCCACAATACTAGTTGTCAATAACTACGAACTTTAAAACGCCAGTCACGAAAATGTTATAACATTCACCAATAACTGCTAGAGATTGCTATACTGGTCGTCAATAACTTTAATGTACCAGCCGCCTATGACGACTGAGAACTGTTTAACAAAGTCCTCAATAACTTCTAGGAATTATTATACTAGTCACCAATAACTACTAAGAGATGTTGTAATAGTCACCAATAACTACTAGAAGCTTCTAAACTAGTCGAGATTGGGACAACTACGAACTTTAAAATACCAATTGTCGATAACTTCTAGGAACTTTTAAATGCCGGTCACCAATAACTACTAAAAAATGTTATAATAATCACTAACAAATGCTAGGAGCTGCTATACCAGTCGTTCAATGAACTTTAACCATTTAGTGTTCTGATTATTCTATCAAACATATTGCTAATTGATTCACATTGATTTGAATTAATCAAGCATTATCTCATATCTTCAAGATGTTGATGGTGTATTACTTAATGTAGAATAACATTGTAGGGTAGGTGTGAGAGCCTGAATCTGGTCAGTTTGAACATAAAACAGATTAAATATTTTGGCCGAATATGGCCGATTTAAGTACTAAAGGGTTAATATACCAGTCACCAATAACGACTGGGAATTGTTATATCAGTCTTCAAAAATTGTTAGGGACTGTTATATAGCAGTCACCAATGACTATATAGAGCTATTACATCATTGATCAATATCTACTAGGATCTGTGACATGTCCAAAACCACACAATATCACGCATGCTACTCCAACCGACGATACCCAATCGTGACTGCGTCCAATACTTACCACCTCAATTAACAGCTAATTAATTAAGAAAAACAACTAAGTAAAAGCCTCTCGGCCATCATGTACATTAGTGTTCATCGGTGGAGAAAACTTGGAAATCAATAACGAAACTTATAACTCATTTCTTCATTTGTCAGTCGTAACCAGATCATAATGACACGATGTACACAGATGCTTCTTATTCTTCTTGTTCTTATTCTTATTATCATTATTATTATTATTATTATCATCATTATTATTATTATTATTATTATTATTATTATTAATTATTATTATTATTATTATTATTATTATCATCATCATCATCGTCATCATCATCATCATCATTATTATTATTATTATCATCATTATTATTATTATTATTATTATTATTATTATCATCCTCATCATCATTATTATTATTATTATTATCATCCTCATCATCATTATTATTATTATTATTATCATCCTCATCATCATTATTATTATTATTATTATTATTATTAATTATTATTATTATTATTATTATCATCCTCATCATCATTATTATTATTATTATTATCATCATCATCATTATTATTATTATTATTATTATCATCATCATCATCATTATTATTATTATTATTATTTATCATCATCATCATCATTATTATTATTATTATTATTATTATCATCATCATCCTCATCATTATTATTATTATTATTATTATTATTATTATTATTCATCATCATTATTATTATTATTATTATTTATCATCATCATCATTATATTATTATTATTATCAATCATCATCATCATCATCATCATTATTATTATTATTATTATTATTATCATCATCATCATTATTATTATTATTATTATTATTATTATTATTATTATTATTATCATCATTATTATTATTATTATTATCATCATCATCATCATCATCATCATCATTATTATTATTATTATTATTATCATCATCATCATCATTAGTATTATTATTATTATTATGATTATTATTATCATCATCATTATTATTATTATTATTATTATTATTATTATTAGTATCTTCCTCCTCTTCCTTCTCCACCTCCACCCTTATTTCTTCTGCGTTTTCGTCTTCTTTCTCTTCTTCCTCTCCTATCTCTCTTTTCCTTTTACATCTTCACCTCCCCCCCTCCCACTTTCATCCGTTCCACTTTTGCTTCTTTTGGTTATTAGCACACCAGACAAAATGCTTAGTGCCGGACAAAATGCTTAGTGACAGTTCGTCTGCCTTTACGTTCGGAGTTCAAATCCCGCATGATCGATTTTGCCTTTCATCCTTTCGGGGTCGATAAAATAAATACTAGTCAAGCACTGGGATCGATATAATTGACTTGTCCCCTCCCACAAGATTTAAGGCCTATTATTATTATATTATTATTATTATTATTATTATTATTATTATTATTATTATTATTATTATTATCATCATTATCATTATTATTATTATTATTATTATCATTATTATTATTATTATTATTATTATATGAAAACTCACAGCTTATTTTGTTGAGTATGATGGAAAGTGTCAGCTGCCCACAGCCAGCAGATTAGGGCGACACTTGTTTACTGGTCATGTTTCAAGAACCCTGCAAAGAATTCTTGCGGTTCCAAGCAATGCTGATTTTTGTAGGTGTTCTACCTTCAAACTTACACCGATCTTTTTCAGCCATGTTGGTAGTTGAGTGCTGATACTTCCAAGTGCACCAATACTATTGACATCACATCTACTCTCTTCATTGAGCACAACTTTCGTATTTCCCACTTTAAATCGTCATAGTGGTTTAGTTTTTCTTCTTTCACATCGATCCTGTTGTCACTATGTCGATTATCATACATGTTCTTTGTTTTTTATTCACCACAACAATGTCCGGTTTCCAATGTCTGGTCAGGTGATCCCATAGGATGTTGAAAATTTCATTTTCGGTGACTCTTGGAGTTTTCTCATACCACGTCTTTACTCTTTGTAGGCCGTGTTTTCCACAGAGCTCCCAATGGATCATTCTTGCCACATTGTCATGGTATCTTTTGTATTCGCGTTGTCCCAATCTCGAGCATTCGCTAACGATGTGCCATACCATTTCATCCCTTTCACCACACATTCTGCATTTGTCGCTGTCGGTAATGTCGTTTATTCTGCACTTCATATAATTGATCCTTAACGCTTGTTCTTGAGCTGCGCTTATGGTTGCTTCTGACTTTGTCTTCAGGTCACTCCTCCTGTTCCATAGCCACCGATCCACTGTATCTATCTTGGAGTTCACATCTCTTGCAAACTGACCGTACATTTTCTTTTCTTTCCATGATTTTTCTTTTTTTTTTGTTCATTTCTTGTTTAATTTTTTCTTTCAGTTCACAATTTTCGGTTTTAATGACCCCGGCCTCTTTCGTACATTTCAACAGTGGCTCCACGGCATTTTTTATACACCATCCTAAGTTGCTTTCCTCTGTTTCGATACAGTCCTGGCAACTGATCAAACCTCTCCCACCCTTTCTTCTGGACATATACAGCCTATTAGTGTCATTCTTAGCGTGGAAGGCTCCGTGTGCTGCCAACATTTTTCTAGTCTTGGTATTCATTTTTTCATTTCTCTCTTTTGCCATTTTATAATTCCTGCTATCGCTTACGTATTAACTGCTTGGATTTTATTCCATCCACTCAATTTTGAGCGCAGCACCAACATCAGTCTTACGAAATACACCATCCTCAGTTGCTCCTTCATTTCCTTTTCCATTATCTCGTGGAACTCTAGTACACCAAGATATTTGTATCCTTCCGTTATTATTATTATTATTATTATCATTCAGTAGTTTTATTTTTATAACGTGCTTTCACTTCACTACCGAGCGCAGCTCTGTGTGCTTTGGGTATGTGCTGTGATTTGTTGTGATGCTCTGATGGTTACTGTATGGAAAGTGTTCTGCGTAGGATGTGTGCAGTGCCTAGTAATGTAATTTTCTGTATGTTATATGTGTTTGTAGGTCCTGGTGTTTTTGTTATGTATTTGTCTGAATATTTTTTTATCATGCCTAATGCATCTACTATGATTGGAATTGTTTCTGTTTTTAGATTCCACATTCTGGTTACCTCTATTTCCAGTCTTTGTATTTTGAAAGTTTATTATTATTATTATTATTATTATTATTATTATTATTATTATTATTATTATTATATTATTATTATTATTATTATTATTATTGAGTGAGAGAGCAGTGCATGCCATCAAAGTGACACTGGGGTAAAATATACGAAGCCCAGTATACCCATCATGACTACGCGTCTGATAAGGGTACATTAGGCACATGCATCACAACCATATCTGCGCGACATGGTAATCTCATATCAAGATAAACAGCACATGATCTTGCAGGTGGGGCCCAGTTAGAATTTTCGTCAGGTCGAATAAACTATCCCGCTCAAAAGGTCTCTGAATAAGGGTTGTTTAAGGATGTTGAATGAACCAGTCATGTTTCTAAAGGTGAATTATCCAAATCCCAAAGAATCCCTCTCAACACATGGCTATGATGCTCCCCCACTACTTCTGCTCGTGATCAGAGATGCACATATCGTCAGCCACTAAGGGACATGCTCAACTGGTTATGGTCAAACAAGTGACTAGCAAATCTGTGGTAATGAGCAGAATATTTGCTGTGGCCCATCTTTTATACCAAGACAAAACAATGTACATGATAACACTTCTAATCAGTTAAGATCAAAAGCCATGAGAGTCACTGCCCGGTACTGCATCAGGGCATTGATAACACTTCCAATCAGTTACGATCAGAAGCCATGAGAGCCACTGCTCGGTACTGCATTACTATTGTTATTATTATTATCATCATTATCGCTTTTTCCTCGCTCAACCAGTGTTCCATGTAATCACTTCTTTCACGGCATTAATAACACTTCATCGTATCTTTAATGAAGCTCATTGTCCTCTTCGCTCCGCAACACCACTCTACGTGAATATTTCTCTCGCTTTATATTTCTCTCACACGCTTCGCTCTGCACTCACGCTGCTTCCCCGATATTATACACACATATACACACACATATAGGTGTGCCAATCTACCTTGCTCAACGACTTTCTCTACCTTTCTCTTTCTCTGTCTCTCCCCCTCTCTCTCCCTCTCTCATTCTCTCTCTTTCTTTCTTTCTCGCTTTCAGTCAACTTTTGTCTTCAAAGTGGTTATTCTTTTATCTTTCAATCATTATCTCGTTAAATAAAGTCCATCACTCATAAACAGTCCCGTGTCACAATTGATCGCTACTCTCCGTCGTTCCTTTTTTTTGTATGCATCTTTCCTTCTCTTTTTCTTTATCTATCTCTCTGACCACTTCTTCGCCTCCCCATTCTTCTTCCCCCCTCCCATCTCTCTCTATCTATCTATCTATCTGTCCCTCTCACTCTCCCTCTTACATTTTCTCGTATTGTTTTCCACACATGCTCACAAAACATACATATATCTACATATAACATAAACATACATACGTATGTTCATACATACATACATACATGTATCCATATATATGTGTTGCGTGCAATTTTGTCTTTGAGTTGCTCAGAACAGCAGAGCCTCCTGATCCGAAGCAAAATTTCCCCCGCAATCACCCTGACATCATTGCCAATAACTTTATCGACATAATCAAGACTAGATCAATTTCGTTGGAAAAAGAACATTATAGATCTAGGCGTATATGTAATAAAATATATTACAGCCCTATGACATCTTGGAATCTTATTTAAAACAGTAATTTCCGATCGAATCAGGGATTTTATAGGATGTTTTTTCCTATTTTGTATTACTTTTTATAGAAACAGACGACAAAAACACTGCAGTTTGTCAATTTGCATTTAGCAAATCTTGTTTAAAAGCTGCTCTTCTATCGTCTGCTTCTTTGAAATTTTGAGTGAGGCTGTTAACTAAATTATTCCAGTATCTGAGGTGAGGATATCAAATATATATATTTATATAAACATACACACACACACACGCACAGACATGCACACAAACACACATGCACACGTATATACACATAAACACACACACATTTTTACGTAGTATCAGCGTGCAGGCTATGCCCATGCTGCAGCACATATTGAATTTAATTGATGTTGTTATTGTCGTTATCATTGCTGTTGATGTTGTTAACGTTTCTATTATCAATGCTGTTGTTGTTGTTGTTATTGTTGTTGTTGTTGATATTGGTGGCGTTGCCGTCGTCGTAGCCGTTCTCAACGTCTCGTCGTCGAGGGGATGTTATCGTTATCATAGATATCGTCCTCTATATTACCGTTATTGTGGAGGCACAATGGCCCAGTGGTTATGGCAGCGGACTCGCGGTCATAGGATCGCGGTTTCGATTCCCAGACCGGGCGTTGTGAGTGTTTATTGAGCGAAAACACCTAAAG
>NC_043008.1:54359254-54364254 GCF_006345805.1 Octopus sinensis
TACAGAAAGACACATACACACACACACAGATACATACATACATACATGAACACATGCACATATACATACATACGTACGTACATACATGCATGCATGCATATGTACGTACATACATACATACATACATACATACATACATACATACATACATACGTACATACGTACATACATACGTACATACGTACATACGTACATACATACATACATACATACATACATACATACATACATTACATACATACATACATACATACATACATACATGCATATACATACATGAAATGCATACAGGATTAAAGACCCTTCTGGAACCACACTCTCTTAAGGCGGATGTCTTAAATTCTCTGACGCATATATTTTTTCCATTCTATGAGAAACTGGTATGTTACTCACCTTTGCCACCTAATTCTACTGGGTTAAAGTGAAATGAAGGATTTTGCTCAAAAACATAATGCATCGTCCATTGCCAGGAGTCGGAATCGAAACCAGAATCTTGTGATCATGAGTGCAACTTTCTGAAGCACCAAGCCACGTGCCTCCACGGATAGACAGGTAGATAGATAGATCTGGAACTGTAAAAATCTGTTAGACTTTCCAGAAGTTTATCATTTAAAGATGTATGAGCATGTCTAGATATGCAACTATATGCATGAGAATACATACATAAAACATACAAATCTGCACATACATACATACATACATACATACATACATACATACATGTAGCACTGTCTAAATACCAATCTTGAGAAATTAGGCTTCTCAAAACCAGAAAGGAGAAAGCTGATTCGAAGACTACAAATCCAATCCATCACTGGAACTGTAAAAATCTGTAAGACTTTCCAGAAGTTTATCATTTAAGTATATATGAGTATTTCTAGATATGCAACTATATACATGAGGATACATGCATAAAGCAAAACATATACATCTGTAAAAATACCTTGTTGATGTTGAAACTCTAATGAAGGAGCCTTGGATCTAGGATAGAAACCGGTTCTTTCTCTATTGGCAAAAAATCTTGAAGTAAAACTGAATAATAACATACATACATACATACATACATACATACATACATACATACATACATACATACATACATACATATATACATAGACAAAAAGAGAGATAGACAGATGCATACATACATAGACAGACAGGTGGACTAATTATATATACATCTATATATACTTACTTTACATTTATATATACATACATATACAAATAGACAGACAGATAGGTAGATAGATACAGATTACGTGTGCACGCTTGTGTGTACAGTGTATGTATTCTACAGCATTGGCCTGCCTATGTATATGTTAAAACCCTTTCTTTGTTTCTTTCCTTCTTCTCTTAATGCCATGGATGAAGTGCCACCAAGCACCATGACAGGGACAAATGAGACTTGCATGCATAACACCAGTGATGATTCCACGTGGATTATATCTAGCGCCTTTATTATATTCACCATGCAGTCAGGTAAGAACGCATCCCTATCTCATTCCGCCCCTTGTGGGTAATAATAAAACCATCCCTATCTCATTCAGGTTGTTATATACGTTGATAGTGGAGGCGCAATGGCCCAGTGGTTAGGGCAGCGGACTCGCGGTCGTAGGATCGCGGTTTCGATTCCCAGACCGGGCGTTGTGAGTGTTTATTGAGCGAAAACACCTAAAGCTCCACGAGGCTCCGGCAGGGGGTGGTGGAGATCCCTGCTGTACTCTTTCACCACAGCTTTCTCTCACTCTTACTTCCTGTTTCTGTTGTACCTGTATTTCAAAGGGCCGGCCTTGTCACTCTCTGTGTCACGCTGAATATCCCCGAGAACTACGTGTCTGTGGAGTGCTCAGCCACTTACACGTTAATTTCACGAGCAGGCTGTTCCGTTGATTCGGATCAACTGGAACCCTCGTCGTCGTAACCGACGGAGTGCTTCCAAAATATACGTTGATGAATCGTTCTGTCAGTATATTGCAGTATTCAATGATAATCGTTTCGGAGGGAAAATTATGCGGTAAAGAAAAGACGACCTGAGGTCAATGATTTATAATTATTGGGTTTAAATGTATGTTAATGTATATAAATTATCTTTCGGATGTTGGTATGATTTAATCAATATATAGTAAGAATTGAATGTGCGTGCGTTCGTCTGTAATATATATATATATATATATATATATATATATATATATATATATATATATATATATATATATATATATTATATATATATTATATATATATATATATATACATTATAAAAAGGGCTTAGTAAAATAAATTACTTTGCCGCATACTGAACTCATTAGAAATAGCAGTCAAAAAACTTTTTTAAAGCTATTCTATACTTAAAGAAAATCTCTCTCATATATAGTGTTTGCTTAATTCAACTCACAAAAGTTTGGGGGTGGACATCGAAAAATCAAATGCTAAGGTTATCGAGAACGTACGTTTTCAAGATTAGTCAAAACAACATTTCTATCATCGGCTCAGAAATTCCTTGGTTTGGATTTGGAAACACTGAAAATAAGAACATACCCTTTCGAAGATCTGCTTCCAACTAACAGTGCCAACAATTCAAATAAGCAAGCGAAGAGTCTCTGTTCTCCCCTTTCCACCAGCGTGGGTTAAAATCATCAACACTATGCTTATTTCGGTAAAATCCGAAGCATTAATTAGAGGGAGATTAATTATAATTTCAACAATTGAGGGCAAAATTAATTAATTATTAATCAATTTCACCAAGTGTTCAGTATGCAAAGGGACCATTCAAGGCGAATTCAAATATTACATTATATAAAAGGGCTTAGTAAAATAATTACTTTGCCGCATACTGAACTCATTAGAAATAGCAGTCAAAAAACTTTTTTAAAGCTATTTCTAATACTTAAAAAATCTCTCTCATATATAGTGTTTGCTAATTCAACTCACAAAAGTTTGGGGGTAAGGACATCGAAAAATCAAATGCTAAGGTTATTCGAGAACGTACGTTTTCAAGATTAGTCAAAACAACATTTCTATCATCGGCTCAGAAATTCCTTGGTTGTGATTTGGAAACACTGAAAATAAGAACATACCCTTTCGAAGATCTGCTTCCACTAACAGTGCCAACAATTCAAATAAGCAAGCGAAGAGTATATATATTATATATATAGATATATGTATATATATGAGTATATATAAGAGTATATATATGTATATATATAGATATATGTATATATGTATATATATAGATATATGTATATATAAGAGTATATATATGTATATATATAGATATATGTATATATATAGATATAAGAAGTTTGAAAATGCCACTATATAAGATAGATTTTAATTTTCTTAGAGATTTTACATGTTTCGGTTCTTCTTGAAAAAAAAAGGAATCTTGTCAAAAATATTTTTAAAAGTTAAGTGTAATATAAAGGTTCATAATTGTTTCTTACTAGTCTCAACAGAGTCCACGTGGTGGTGTTTTGTGGTGGGGGAGCATAATGGCTGTCTTGTGCGTTGACTAGATTTGTTGGGTGTAATTGTGAAACAAACTTTTTATAAATATATATATATTATATATATATATATATATATATATATATATATATATATATATTATATATATATATATATATATATATATTATATATATATAAATGCTCGAAATGATGAGTAGATAGACAGCCGACAACTGATGAAGGGTCGTTTCTCTTTGTTTACTTGTCCTGCTTTCTATTTTTTCTCTCGTTGTTTACTTATTTTACTCATTATCTACGTATTTCATGTTGTTTACACAGTTGGTGACGTCCTGTACACATATATGCATATATATACATACACACGCACACACACACACATACCTACCGACATACATACATACATACATACATACATACATACATACATACATACATACATACATACATACATACATACATACATACATACATACATACATATATGTGTGTGTCTTGACGTCACGAGAATTTGAAAACGTTCGAGTGAACGTGAAATAATTCTTTTTAGAATAATGGATCTTTCAGCACATCAATCTATGGATAATAGCATGTAAATATTCAGTCCAATAAATGCATAATATTATTTACAGTACAAACATCCCTACACGGAGTCTTGATATTCAATATTCATGTAATATGGTTGAGGTGTGCTGACTACTGAACTAGCAAGAAGCCTTAATTTAAGTACCTCATGCAACTGAATCTTAGGCCTAGGAATCGAAAAAATTTGGAACGAATTTTCATAATTTATTTTTTACTTGTTTCAGTCATTAGACTGCAGCCATGCTGGGGCACTGCCTTGAAAAACATTTTTAAAGCCTTGTACTTTTTCTATCGGTCTCTTTTGCCGACCTGATAAGTTATGAGGACGTAAAAACACCAACACCGGCCGGTTATTAATGGTGATGTGGGGCAAACGCAGACAAATAGACACCCTCCCACATGTGTATACGACCGGATCTAGCGATCGTGAGTGTAATACCCTAACCACTAAGCCATGCGTCCTCACATATACACACACACACACACACACATATATATATGTATACATACATACATATATACATTCATACATACATATTTGTGTATTTGTATCTGTTCAAATGTATTCTAATGTGAGCGATGTTATCGTCTGCAGATTCAATAAAACAAAATACAATAAATCACACGACCACTCCTTAAGAGAATCGTTTCAAAAATAAATAAATACCTTTACGATACATTCATTAAAGTTCATAGATTATATAGAACGAGTAAAACATCAATAAAATCGATAACCATTCATAACTTTTCATAAATAATTTTAGTAATACACTTCATTACGTGCATATATATATATATATATATATATATATATATATATATATATATATATATATATATATATATATATGTATGTATGTATGTATGTATGCATGTATGTATGTATGTATGTATGTATGTGTGTGTGTTATTTGTGTGTCTGTGTTTGTCCCCTCAACATCGCTTGAC
>NC_043008.1:54374254-54389254 GCF_006345805.1 Octopus sinensis
TCAGCATGGTAGTCACAGGCATCGACACCAGACAGAGAGGGAACAGAGAGAAAAGAGACGTTTGGAATATTCCTTCTTATGTCTGTAACTGTTTCATAACTTTTTCTCTGTTACTTGTGGTACCTTATTGATGACTGGGTAGTTTTCTCTCCCATTGACAAACATCTTTCTTGCTGAAATTTTATTATGTGCTTTATTATTGCCATTCAATGTAAACTCCAATTTTTTTAGGTGTATTTTATCATTTTATTATCAATGCTTTGGGACCACATGACCAAGAAAAGAAATCATAATTATAATCATCATCATCATCATCATAATTATTGTTTTATCGTCCTCCTCCACGTATCGGCAGAATCGTGCACGCCGGGCAAAATGCTTAGCGGTACTTCGTCTGTCTCTACATTCTAAGTTCAAATTCTGCCGAGGTCGATTTTACCTTTCATCATTTCGGGGTCGATAAAATAAGTACCATTTGAACACTGGAGTCTATGTACTCGGCCAGCTCCTTCCCTAAATTTTCAAAACTTGTGCTTGTAGTAGAAAAGATCAGCAGCCAAACCTTCTTTACATCACATCTTGCAATCCTAGAAAACGGAGTCATATCTATCCAGAATAAAGGAATACAGGTTAATAATAAGATGTGGCCTAGAGTTAAGCAACGACAAAACTGCAAACCCTCTTGATTCTGATTTCTTTAATACAAATTTACCATCACAGTCAGCTTTTGATGTCTTCTTTTTAGGGGCTTTGTTTGTTTGTCTGGTTTTTTTTCCTAAAACAAATTAAAGATAAAAATTCTTTATCTTGCAGGTTTTGGTCTTCTTGAAAGTGGCTCTGTGTCTTCGAAGAATGAAGTGAATATCATGGTAAAAAACGCAGTCGACGTGATTGTCGGGGGGTTGTCATTCTGGATGTTTGGGTATGCCCTGGTCTATGGTGAAGACTTCGGAATCAGCAACCCGTTTTTTGGATGGGGAGACTTTTTCGTCTCTACCCGATCGAGGGATGTCGGCTGGGTTTACTCAAAGTTCTTCTTCACTGCTTCTTTTGCTACGACTGCGACAACGATTGTATCAGGTACGATAATGTTTGTTGCATTTAATAATCAAGCATATGTCAGATGAAATAAAATATCGTATTAAATGTTAAATATAGTATATCTGTGCCAATCGCCAACAAAAATCGACAAAAATCGACAAAAATATTGTATTAAATGTTAAATATAGTATATCTGTGCCAATCGCCAACAAAAATCGACAAAAATCGACAAAAATATTGTATTAAATGTTAAATATAGTATATCTGTGACAATCGCCAACAAAAATCGAGAAAAATCGACAAAAATATCGTATTAAATGTTAAATATAGTATATCTGTGCTAATCGCCAACAAAAATCGACAAAAATCGACAAAAATATTGTATTAAATGTTAAATATAGTATATCTGTGCCAATCGCCAACAAAAATCGACAAAAATCGACAAAAATATTGTATTAAATGTTAAATATAGTATATCTGTGCCAATCGCCAACAAAAATCGACAAAAATCGACAAAAATATTGTATTAAATGTTAAATATAGTATATCTGTGACAATCGCCAACAAAAATCGAGAAAAATCGACAAAAATATCGTATTAAATGTTAAATATAGTATATCTGTGCCAATCGCCAACAAAAATCGACAAAAATCGACAAAAATATTGTATTAAATGTTAAATATAGTATATCTGTGCCAATCGCCGACAAAAATCGAGCGCATATCACGACATAACATTCTTTTCAACTCTAGGCACAAGGCCCGAAATTTTGGGGGAAAGGGGCCAGTCAATTAGATCGACCGCAGTACGCTACTGGTATTTAATTTATCGACCCCGAAAGGATGAAAGGCAAAGTCGACCTCACAACGTAACAACATTTCGACATATCTCTTTAACCTCGGCTTACCATGTTCAATATCAACCCGAAAGAAAATGAAAGAGATACGGCTTTCCTAAAGTTCCAACGGTGCGAGGAGTATTCCAGAACTTTGGGGACTTTTTTAGGGAAAGGTAGTTATAACTGTCCTGGGTCATTGTAATTTAAGTATAACGTCACTATAGACAAAATAAGCTGACTTGCCAACCTTTGTCATTCCAGACCGAAAGAAGATGGCTGTTGCAGCACTTTGAACACAACCAGCTAAATATACATACATACATATATACATCCATCCATCCATCCATACATACATACATACATACATACATACATACATACATACATACATACATACATACATACATATATATATACATACATATATATATATATATATATATATATAAGAATTTTTTGCGTAATGAGATAAAAAAACCAAGGCTGTATAGATATTAGACCATTTATTAGATATAAGGTCTTCTATCTATAAAAGTTCTAATATCTATACACCCTTGGTTTTTTTTATCTCATTACGCAAAAAGTTCTTATATACACACGCTGACATAGAACCAACGTTGAACCCTTTATTCGCAATATTACTGAATCTGGAACTTAACTATGGTCTGTCTATAGCACTTATTCAGCATTACCTGACACCTTTGGGTCTTAATGACACCATTATCTCTTATATATATATATATATATATATGTTCACGTATATACATTCACGTACACACATACATACACATACATCTTCGCACACAAAATTAAGATAAACAAAGTTCGTTTTTAATCTAAAATATACTCTACTTCATTTTCTACAATGCTCTTCCATCTGTCTGGTAGACATGCAAGCCCCCACCCCTCTTCCAAAATTCACTTATCCGTGACGAAAACTACTCTAGTACTCTTCTGACCTCGTCTACAAAATTCATATTTTTTCTGTCCAAATGATTTTGAAAACTGCGGAATAAATGATAATCGGATGGGGCAATGTCAAACTAATATAGTGGGTGGGACATTGTTTCCCATTCAAACTCCTCAAGCCTTTGGAATGTCATCCTTGCTGTATATGGCCGAGCATTATCCCGATGGAAGAATACCTTTCGTCTTAAGAGCAAAGATGGTCGTTTTTCTTCTGGCGCTGACTTAAGCCACTCAAGCTGCTCGCAGTAGATCTCCTTTGCTATCGCTTGCTTTAGGTTAAAATGTTCAAGGTGGACTAAACTTTTCATATCCAACCAAACAGATAACAACACCTTACGTGGGTGAAGACTTTCTTTAGCCTAGGGTGCTGGTATTTCTCCTTTCCCTATCCACTGTCTTCGGCGCTTGATATTTTTAAAGAGAACCCATTTTTCGTCACCAGACACTATTCGGTCCAAAAAGGGCTCATTCGTGAGACGTGACAGCAAATACGAGCACACATTCACTCTCTGCGCGCGATTAGACTCGAAAAGTTTTTTAGGAACCCATTGACTTTGCCTTTTATCCTTTCGGGGTCGATTAAATAACTACCAGTTACGCACTGGGGTCGATGTAATGTACCTAATCCCTTTGTCTGTCCTTGTTTGTCCCTTCTATGTTCAGCTCCTTGTGGACAATAAAGAAATAAGAAACGTTAGCACGCCTGGCGAAATGCTTAGCGATATTTCGTCTGTCTTCATGTTCTGAGTCCAAATTCCGCCGAGGTCAACATTGTCTTTCATCCTTTCGTGGTCGCTAAATTAAGTACCAATTGCGTACTGGGGTCGATTTAATCGACTGACCCCGCCCCCCCCCCACATTCCTAAAAAATCTCGAGCCTTCTTCCTAGAGTAGAAAAGAATATATTATTTATGTTACAGTTCAGTATTTATTTGAAGTATATTTTAACTCTACTAATTTTACATTTCGATAAAAGTGTCTAGCATTTTCTAATTACTTTTATTTTATATTTTAATTATTTTTACATTATATTTCTAATATCGATTTGCAATTTATTGATTGATATTATATTTTGATATCATTAATTGCATTTTGCTAATATTATAGTATTTTGTTTTCCATATTAACAATGGTGTATTATAATTCTTTATAATTTTCTGGCACAAGGTCAGCGACGTTGATGGGGGTAGGAAGACGATTATATCCACCTCGGTGCTCAACAGGTGTTTATTTTATTGACCCCCTAAAGGATGAAAGACGAAGTCGGCCTCGCTGGAATTTTGACTCAGAACAAAGAGTCGGAAGAAATGCCTCTAAGCATTTCGTCCGGCGGGCGAATTTTTTTTTCCCACGAGAGTTCCGGACCCCAGTTATGAACTCATTTGCATACAGCCAATAAGAGGTCAACTAGTGTCCACCTAGTCACGAAAATACTCTGGTTGAGTTCAGTGGAAAATATGCGCTATAGCAAAATCTAACTGTTCTAAACAGGTTAATAGGGGTGACAAATGTGAAATTTAGTGTATAAAGTGAATGGAGAGCTGCTCACCGATGGTGCCATATGTGTTGCTAATTTGTGTAATTTACTAGAATATGTAAATGAGTGTAGTTTCCTAATTTTGATTGATTTCGTACATTCCTAATTTAAAATGTTGGTGTTGATTTACAAACATCGTAATCAATATGGCGTTGTGTTGTATTGAGCCTTCCTTGCATATATCAAAATATAACAAAATGCAGTATCACTAATCTCAGTCTGAGCATAGGTACCTAAGGTTAGCGCCATATAGAGATGGTGCTCAATTGATCTATGAGGATGGTGGTGGAGAATGTGGTATTTATGTGAGATCTGTTATGCTGTACTCACAGGGTGGCATACACCATTCTATGCCTGACAGACTGTACTGTAATAGTACACAGTATGTGGATTTTCAAGGTGAACTCTGATTGGCTGTATGCAAATGAGTTCATTACTAGGGTCCAGAACTCTCGTGGAAAAAAGTTTCGCGTCCGCCAGCTCGTCCCTTTAATTTCAAATCTTGGCACAAGGCCAGCAAATGTAGCAGGAGTGATTAGTCAATTACATAAACCTCGGTTGTCAACTAGTACGTATTTCATCGACCGCGAAAGGATAAAAAGGCAAAGTCTACCTCATCGGGATTTGAACTCATAACGTAAACACGAAAGAAATATCGCTAGGCATTTTGCCCAGCGCACTAACGATTCTGCCAGCTGGCCGACTTCAGCTTGTCCAATATTGGTTTCAAATTCTGGAACAAGGCCAGTAAATATGAGGGCGGAAGTAAGTCGATTAAATTTACCCAGTACTCAAGTGGTACTTATTTTAACAACTCCGAAAGAATGAAAAGCAAAGTCGACCACGGTGGCATTTGAATTCAGAACGCAAAGACAAACGAAACGCTGCTAACAATTCTGCTAGCTCGCCACCTTTCTGATACTCTTTACTCTCTTTTACTCTTTTACTTGTTTCAGTCATTTGACTGCGGCCATGCTGGAGCACCGCCTTTTAGTCGAGCAAATCGACCCCAGGACTTATTCTTTGTAAGCCTAGTACTTATCCCATCGGTCTCTTTTGCCGAACCGCTAAGTAACGGGGACGTAAACACACCACCATCGGTTGTCAAGCGATGTTGGGGGGACAAACACAGACACACAAACACACACATACATATATATACATATATACGACGGGCTTCTTTCAGTTTCCGTCTACCAAATCCACTCCAAGGCTTTGGTCGGCCCGAGGCTATAGCTGAAGACACTTGCCCAAGATGCCACGCAGTGGGACTGAACCCGGAACCATGTGGTTGGTAAGCAAGCTACTTACCACACAGCCACTCCTGCACCTATATACATTCAATATTATTTATAAATGAGAAATTCACATCTCAGATAGATAAAGATAATATTATTTCTACTCGAGTATTACGTGTCTTGTGATAATGAGTAACTTTGAAAGCACACTTATGCTACCATGGAAAACATCAAGAACTATGGCAGACATGAAATAATTATAATTCAACTTTTAGCAAATTTCTTGCTTATCATACAAAATTAAGAAGTAAAAACTAGTTTTCAAATCATAAATATTTATTACAAAATTATATAAGACGTTTTTGTTTCATTTGTATATTTGCAATAAATATATATTATTATTTTCCTAGATTTTATTAACATAGTCGCGATTTACTTCGTCGAAAACCTGTCTTTGCACAATTTAAACTCCTCCCATATTTATTACCGTCATTTCAATATCGTCGCTCCTCTTCTTCCTCTATCTCTAAGTATTTCTTTACTACCCACAAGGGGCTAAACACAGAAGGGGACAAACAAGGACAGACAAACGGATTAAGTCGATTATATCGACCCCAGTGCGTAACTGGTACTTATTTAATCGACCCCGAAAAGATGAAAGGCAAAGTCGACCTCGGCGGAATTTGAACTCAGAACGTAACGGCAGATGTAATACCTATTTCTTTACTACCCACAAGGGGCTAAACACAGAAGGGGACAAACAAAGACAGTCAAACGGATTAAGTCGATTATATCGACTCCAGTGCGTAACTGGTACTTATTTAATCGACCCCGAAAAGATGAAAGGCAAAGTCGACCTCGGCGGAATTTGAACTCAGAACGTAACGGCAGATGTAATACCTATTTCTTTACTACCCACAAGGGGCTAAACACAGAAGGGGACAAACAAAGACAGTCAAACGGATTAAGTCGATTATATCGACTCCAGTGCGTAACTGGTACTTATTTAATCGACCCCGAAAAGATGAAAGGCAAAGTCGACCTCGGCGGAATTTGAACTCAGAACGTAACGGCAGATGTAATACCTATTTCTTTACTACCCACAAGGGGCTAAACACAGAAGGGGACAAACAAAGACAGTCAAACGGATTAAGTCGATTATATCGACTCCAGTGCGTAACTGGTACTTATTTAATCGACCCCGAAAGGATGAAAGGCAAAGTCGACCTCGGTGGAATTTGAACTCAGAACCTAGCGACAGACGAAATACTGCTGAGCATTTCGCCCGGCGCGCTAACGTTTCTGCCAGCTCGCCGCCCTTCTCCTCCTCTATCTCTATGATTCTTTCTCTATCGCTGTATGTGTCTGCGCCTCCCACCCAAATTACTGTGTGCATCCACCCTGTACCCCTTATGTTAATTCTCTTTGTATCTCTCTTTTTTTTTTGGAGGCGCGTGACAATGCGATTAGATTGTGGTTTCGTTTCCTGGACCAGGCAAAACACTTCCTTTCATGTTGCTCAGGTCCACTCAGCTGGCAAAATTAAATGACCCTGAGTTCAAATTCCGCTGAGGTCGACTTTGCCTTTCATCTTTTCGGAGTCGATAAATTAAGTACCAATTGCGTACTGGTGTCGATCTAATCGACTGCCCACCCTCCATTCCTAAAAAATGTCGAGCCTTATTCCTAGAGTAGAAAAGAATATATTATTTATGTTACAGTTCAGTATTTATTTGAAGTATATTTTGAAGTATATCCCTGCGGCGGATCCAAAACCACTTGGTTGCAAAGCGAGTCAATTCGGCATTTACTCACAAAACCAAGTGTACCAATTATTATTGGTGTGAATGTAAGTTTAAAATCTGGATATAGAAGCTGGAGGTTTCAGAGCCGTCGTATGTCTATACATATGTATGTATGTATGTATGAATGTATGTATGTATGTATGTATGTATGAATGTATGTATGTATGTATGTATGTATGAATGTATGTATGTATGTATGTACGTATGTATGTATGAATGTATGTATGTATGTATGTATGTAGTATGTATGTATGTATGCATGTATGTATGAATGTATGTATGTATGTATGTATGTATGAATGTATGTATACTCTCTCTTTACTCTTTTACTTGTTTCAGTCATTTGACTGTGGCCATGGTGGAGCACCGTCTTTAGTCGAGCAAATCGACCCCAGGACTTATTCTTTGGAGGTCTAGTACTTATTCTATCGGTCTCTTTTGCCGAACCGCTAAGTTACAGGGATGTAAACACACCACCATCGGTTGTCAAGCGATGTTGGGGACAAACACAGACACACAAACACACACACACACACACAACACACACACACACACACACACACAACACCACACACACACACACACACACACACACACACACACACACACACACCACACACACACACACACACACATATATATACATACACATATATATATATATATATATATATATATATATATATATATATATACACATATATACGACGGGCTTCTTTCAGCATCCGTCTACCAAATCCACTCACAAGGTTTTGGTCTGTCCGAGGCTATAGTAGAAGACACTTGCCAAAATGCCACACAGTGGGACTGAAGCTGGAACCATGCGGCTGGTAAGCAAGCTACTTAGCACACAGCCATTCCTACGCCTATGTATGTATGTATGTATGTATGTATTTATCTTTGCGTTTTTAAGATAGGCACATCACATAGTTACCCCAACAACGCAACGGCGGCGAACTGACAGAATTGTTAGCACGCCGGAAAAAATGCTTCGCGGCATTTCATCCGTCTTTACGTTCTGAGTTGTCAAACTCTGACGGGGTCGACTTTTCATCCTTTCAGGTTCGATGACATTAGTAACATCTAAGCACTGGGGGGTCAAAGCAATCGACTTGCCCCTTCCTCAAAAATGTTAAGCCTTGTGTCTATTAATAAAATAGGTTTACTCCTACGGCATTTTAATTGTGGCGTTTAACTTCCATATTATTTCTGTGGGTAGTAAAGAAAGCACAGACAATCGATGGTGGCCGAAAGTCCTCTCTGCACTCATTTCTTAAACGCTTAAGTTTTTTTTAACTACTACATTAACAAGGGTTGAATGTTACCCTTATTGGATGTTAATAATTAGTGTTTCAAAGCGAGCTGGCAGAATCGTTAGCATTCCGGGCGAAACTTTTACGTTCTGAGTTCAAATTCACCTGAAGTTGACTTTGCTTGTCATCCCTTCAGGGTCGATAAAATTTTCTTCCGTCTTCACGTTTTGAGTTCAAATTCCGCCGACTAAATATTAGCCAATAATGTGACTAGTATTTGGACCAGAGGCGACTCCAACTCATCTGCGTCACTCGGACTCATCACAGATTTCACTAAGACATGCCTACTCGAAAAATTTCACGTTTTCCGAAGCATTTCTAGCTCCAAATGGATTATTTCTTATATCTAGAACTATGTCTTTCTCCATTTCTAAATTAAGGGCATAAAAAAAGCAACCGTGCAAAATACAACTGATCTTTACACACAGATGCACAGAACAACAGCAATCAAATAACGACAGTGCAGTGCACAACAAACATCAGCGATCTGACTGTCGCCTGTACTCTTGACAAAAGATACCAGTTAATCTTTTACACCTATCAGGCTCGTTCGTATTAGCCCGAGTTGCTGGATAATTTTTCGTTCTTTTAAGAATATCGTAGAACGTAAAATTGTCATAGATTGCAATTTAAATCCTAATCTCTATTGAAATTTATTGTTTCAAGAAAAAACTGAATTTGAATTACTTTTAATTTTTATGATTATGGATAACAACTCGGCCTGTAACTTCTGAGCCCGAGCCAGGCGCGTGTGAACGATGTCGAGAGAACGTCTGCAACGAATGATATTTTTTGACACAGGGCACCTCTAGGACGATCGCCAGACACTGAACGAAATTAAATGAATTGCGACCAGGCTCAATAAAAGAATCCCGAGTTATTGGCTGCAATTACATACTTGAAGTCAGTGTTGGCAGAAACTAAATCAGCATGCAAATACACGTTCACTTTACTAAGTTTATACTCGGGCTAAGCCCGAACAGATCGAGGGCCGGAGTCACCACTGATCTGGACGTATTATTAAGGTGGTGAACTGATAGGATTGTTAGCTCTACGGACAAAATGCTAAGCAGTATTTCGTCGGTCTCTATGTTCTGAGTTCAAATTCCGCAGACGTCGAACGTCGACTTTACCTTTCATTCTTTCGGTGGAGAGCGATAAAATAAATACCAGCTGATCAGTGGAGTCGATGTAATCTACTTAACCCGTCACCCAAAATTGCTTTTCTTGAACCAACATTTGAAATCAATCATTTGTGTTTCAAAATTTCACTGTTTTTTTTTTCTCTCTACGTTATTTATTTTCTACAGGTGCAATGGCAGAGAGAACCAAACTGGAATCTTACATGGTGTTTTCTATGTTAAACACATTTGCATTTAGTATCCCAGCTCACTGGGCATGGGCAGATAATGGCTGGCTCACGTCGATGGGATTTATAGATGTTGCAGGAGCAGGACCGGTGCATATAGTGGGTGGTATGACAGCATTAATTGCAGCTCTGATGCTTGGACCTCGCAAAGGTAGATTTTTAACCTCGAACCCATCAACCTTTGGTTCTCCGACCAATGCTGTTCTGGGGATGTTCATGCTTTGGTAAGCCATAATTTTGTTTCTTCTTAAACTTTTTTGGCTTTTTAGTTAGTTAGTTGGTTAGTTAGTTAATTTGGATCAAAAGCAAATAGCAAGGCCATGTAGGGGGACATGGAGTTAAGTACAGGGTGGTGTTCATGTAAAGAGTTCAGGCCAATTGAGGTCAAGGGAGACTTTGAACAAAGCGGTCGTCGGCATCTTCACCATCTCGTCTGAAAGCTTGTTCCACGGATCCGCAACCCGGACGGAGAAAGCTCCTCTCCTTCGATTAAGATATATCACAACAGGCATCAAACCATAGGACCATCTTTCAGCACCCTCGGACGTTAACCATGCGTCCAACGATAAGCTTTGTCTTTCCGGCAATTCAAACGTCAACTGTTTAAAACAGTTACACGCACAAGCACACACACACACACACACACACACACACACACAACACACACACACACACACACATACATATATATATATATATATATATATATATATATATATAATATATATATATATAATATATATATTATATATATATGGAAAAACAAGTCAAGATAGAAAATGCTAAAATAATTTTATAAAGAACATTTCAGTACCGGTTTCGGTCATTTGAGACCTTTTCAACTGTAACTATTAAATAATTAAATTTAGTAAAATTAAAAGAAAAGTTTTTTTTTTAAACTTTATATATATATATATATATATATATATATATATATATATATAATATATATATATATACACACACATATGTGCGTGTGTTTATGAATTATTGCAACCTTCTCACTTTAAACACGCCGAAACTATGTTGATTCAGGTTTCTGTGGTTGATTTTCCATGGCTAACGAGAGAAATATTCCTTGTTTAATTGTCTTTTCCGTTAATTGTTTCCGTGTCTTATTTTGATTTGCAGTATGTATGTATATATATAAAGAGAGAGGGAGAGAGAGAGTGGTGTGTGTGTGTGTGTGTGTGGTGTGTGTGTGTGTGTGTGTGTGTGTGTGTGTGTGGTGTGTGTGTGTGTGAAACTGGCCCTCTGAGTTTTAAAACTCGGGACAATAATGTCCAAGGGTGGGGCTTAACTAGTTACCTATGTAGAGTATGTGTTTTGTGTCACGGATTTTATGCTTATTATCTTCCAGGTGGGGTTGGCTAGGTTTCAACTGCGGCAGTACTTTCGGTATTTCCGGAACAAAGTGGATACTGGCAGCAAGGTGAGTGGTTTCTGGTGTTTTGGGGTTTTTTTCTTCTTTTAATGGTTTAATCCAGAGAAAAGGCTTTCACACATGTGACGTTTGTTAGACATCTGAGACTGGTGATATTAACACGGTTGTTCGCAAGATAAGATTTTCTTAAATCGTCGACTGTTATGAGAAAGCCTTTGACGGAGACACAATATCATAATGAATATGATAATTTCTAATTTAGACCCAATAATGAAAATGATAATTTAGGCCTCATAATGAAAATGATAATTTCTAATTTAGGTCCAAATCCAACGATTTTTGAAGAGAGATGTTTAATTGATTATGTCGACCACAGTACTTGACCGGTACTTATTTTATTGACCCACAAAGGATGAAAGGTAAAACTTGACCTCAGCAAAATTTGAACTTAGAATGCAAAGAGCGAGGGAAATCCTACAGAGCATTTTGTCCGTCGCGCTAACGATTCTGCCAGCAGCACGATACCTTAGCAATATTCCTTTCTGGATTAAGTATCGGACCTGAAATTTTGTGGGAAGGAGCTAGTCGGTTATATCAACCCCAGTACTTAACTGCACGTGTTTTTTTCAACCCCGAAAGGATGAACAGCAATGTCGAACTCTGCAGAATTTGAACTCGGAACGCAAAAATAAGACATAAGAAATACTACATGATATTTTTTCTGGCTGGTCTGGAACGATATTTATCGACCCCGAAAGGCTGAAAGGCAAATATTTAAATTCGAGGTCCAGAACCCCAAAACGAATACCGCAAGGCATCTTCACCCACACTCTAGTAACTCTGTAAACTCGTTATCAATTACTACTGTAATATCCTTTCTGCTATAGACACGACGACAGCAATTTAGGGTAGGGACTAAGTCGGTTACATCGACCCCAGTGATGAATTGTTGTTTTTTTTATCGATCCCCTGAAAGGATGAAAGGCAAAGTCGACCTCGGTGGAATTTGAACTCAGAACGTGAAGTCGGAAGAAATGCCGCTAAGTAATTACTCCAGTGTGCTAATGATTCTGTCAGCTCGTCAACTTAATATGTAGTACAGTAATCTCTTGCCATATCGCGTTTCACCTATCGCGGTTCACCTATCGCGTTTCACCTATCGCGGTTCGCCTATCGCGGTTCACCTATTGCGGTTTATTATTTAAGCTTGCGTCGATTCCTCTGCGGTGTTGTTTTGCATTTATGATAAAAAGAATATATAAAAGAATATATAAAAATTATTAAAATATTAGAAAAAATATACAGTACAGATTTTCACCTGTCGCGATGGATTTTGGAAACGTAACACCCGCGATAGTCGAGAGATTACTGTATTGTAATATCGATGAAACAAAGCCAGAAATTTCCGAATCATTTCTGTCATTCATCTGCTGTTGTGTGTGTGTGTGTGTGTGTGTGTGTGTGTTGTGTGTGTGTGTGTGTAATATATCTCTTTCTTTTATCTCTCTTTTACTTGTTTCAGTCATTTGACTGCGGCCATGCTGGAGCACCGCCTTTAGTCGAGCAAATCGACCCCGGGACTTATTCTTTGTAAGCCCAGTACTTATTCTATCGGTCTCTTTTTTGCCGAACCGCTATGTGACGGGGACGTAAACACACCAGCATCGGTTGTCAAGCAATGCTAGGGGGACGAACACAGACACACAAACACACACCCACACATATATATATATATATATATACGACAGGCTTCTTTCAGTTTCCGTCTACCAAATCCACTCACAAGGCATTGGTCGGCCCGGGGCTATAGCAGAAGACACTTGCCCAAGATGCCACGCAGTGGGACTGAATCCGGAACCATATGGTTGGTTAGCAAGCTACTTACCACACAGCCACTCCTGCGCCTATATATTATATTATATATTTCTGACAAGGATCACTTTCGTGCCTTTCGTTAATCATTGAACATATTTATAGATTCGTGGCCCATACCCAAAAGAGAGCAACATGATGGGTTTACTTTCCGCTAAGGTTTTTTTATATGGTTTTCTGTTATGCTTTAGTAAAATCTCTCTCTCTCTCCCTTTTGCTTCCAGATCAGCAGTATCTACTATAACGTCTTCAGTGGCTGGTGGGCTCACGGGTCTTATACTCAGGTGAGGAACCCTTCATTTGCGCACAGACACTTAAACCACACGTCAACACAACCTGCACATACAGATTAAGCAAAGTAACACTAACACACGCAGATTTCTTTTCTTTTTTTCTACACTTTTGATTTTTATCTAATTTTCTGAAGAAGAACCGAAGCTCGAAACGTAAAAGACACTTCTACTTTCTTCTTATCAAGCATCAAACTAATAATTATTACACTTTGTTCTTACTTTGTCTTCTGTGTTATTTTTGTCATTTTCTTAAACATACATACATACATTATGGCTGTCCCCTCGTTATTGAGTATGGCCATTGCACGAAGCTTAACTGTTACTGGTGCTGTGATCGAATGTGACTTTTTAGCCCAGCTAAAGATCTACAATGTCTTGCAGAAAATTGGCACCTAAAACCTTTACTGGTAATAGCCGGCTGTAGTTGTAACTGGGCTTCATGTACCTTTGCATGTCGTTTAAGTCCTCCTGCCGAATTACACTCTCTTCCACATGCCTGACAGATAAGATTAGTATGGTGTGTTACACCACCACCAGTGGCCAGGTTGTCACTCATCTGTCTCATTTTACGACTACGAAGATGACTCTTGAGTCATAAATACATACATACATGCATACATACATACATACATACATAAATACATACATGCATACATACATACATACATACATACATACATACATACATACATACATACATACATGCATACATACATACATACATAAATACATACATACATACATACATGCATGCATACATACATACATAAATACATACATACATACATACATACATACATGCATGCATGCATGCATGCATACTACATACATACATACTACATACATACTCATACATGCATCATGCATGCATGCATACATACATACATAAATACATACATACATACATACATACATACATACATACATACATGCATGCATGCATGCATGCATGCATGCATGCATACATACATACATACATACATACATACATGTATGCATGCATACATGCATGCATACATACATACATACATACATACATACATACATGCATGCATACATGCATACATACATACATACATACATACATACATACATACATGCATGCATACATGCATACATACATACATACATACATACATACATACATACATACATACATGCATACATGCATGCATACATACATACATACATGCATGCATGCATGCATGCATGCATACATACATACATACATACATACATACATACATGCATACATGCATGCATACATACATACATACATGCATGCATACATGCATGCATGCATACATACATACATACATGCATACATACATACATACATAC
>NC_043008.1:54394254-54419254 GCF_006345805.1 Octopus sinensis
AAATCGGTTTTCCAACTTGGCCGAAGTCCAATGACTGAAACAAGAACAAGAGAAAAAAAAACAATAAAAACATATCCAATGGCAAACAGCACCAAGAAAAAAAAACGAGCATCGTGAGAGGGGCCTTCTCTTATTACGAAGTATTTTATGGTAGAAGTAGTCTTGAGATGTGGTGGAGACGCAATGGCCCAGTGGTTAGGGCAGCGACTCGCGGTCATAGGATCGCGGTTTCGATTCCCAGACGGGGCGTTGTGAGTGTTTATTGAGCGAAAACACCTAAAAGCTCCACGAGGCTCCGGCAGGGGATGGTGGTGATCCCTGCTGTACTCTTTCACCACAACTTTCTCTCACTCTTACTTCCTGTTTCTGTTGTACCTGTATTTCAAGGGGCCGGCCTTGTCACTCTCTGTGTCACGCTGAATATCCCCGAGAACTACGTTAAGGGTGCACGTGTCTGTGGAGTGCTCAGCCACTTACACGTTAGTTTCACGAGCAGGCTGTTCCGTTGATTCAGATCAACCGGAACCCTCATCGTCGTAACCGACGAAGTGCTTCCAGTCCAGTCTTGAGATGTGAGAATGACAGAGTGACAGAAAGAAATGTGAAAAACCGCTATGGCAGAGCAAATCATGAGAAAACCGTTTCTTTCCAGGTTGTTTCAGCGTCCATGCAGTCAACGGAGTTTGGAGTCTCCTCTCTGTCGGATTGTTTAGTCGTGAAGACATCATTAAACATAATGATGCTAAATTTGATGTGGAAGATGGCTTGTTTTGGGTAAGTAAATGCAATAATATCTTTACAGAAATTGCGGCGTGCAGTTGGCAGAATCGTTAGCACGCCGGGCGAAATGCTTTGCGGTATTTCGTCTGCCGCTACGTTCTGAGTTCAAATTCCGCCAAGGTCGACTTTGCCTTTCATCCTTTCGGGGTCGATTAAATAAGTACCAGTTACGCACTGGGATCGATATAATCGACTTAATCCGTTTGTCTGTCCTTGTTTGTCCTCTCTGTGTTTAGCCCCTTGTGGGTAGTAAAGAAATAGGATTTTTCAACTGCCGTTACGTTCTGAGTTCAAATTTCGCCAAGGTCGACTTTGCCTTTCATCCTTTCGGGGTCGATAAATTAAGTACCAGTTACGCACTGGGGTCGATATAATCTACTTAACCCGTTTGTCTGTCCTTGTTTGTCCTCTCTGTGTTTAGCCCCTTGTGGGTAGTAAAGAAATAGGTATTTCGTCTGCCGTTACGTTCTGAGTTCAAATTCCGCCGAGGTCGACTTTGCCTTTCATCCTTTCGGGGTCGATAAATTAAGTACCAGTTATGCACTGGGGTCGATATAATCTACTTAATCCGTTTGTCTGTCCTTGTTTGTCCTCTCTCTGTTTAGCCCCTTGTGGGCAGTAAAGAAATAGATATTTCGTCCGTCTCGATGTTCTCATTCCAAACTCTGCGACAGTCGACTTTTACCTTTCATTCTTAAGGGGTCGATAAAATAAGTACCAGTTGAGCAGATTACCAGTTGATGTAATATACTTACCCTTTCCCTCAAAATTGCTGGCCTTGTGCCAAAATTTGAAACAAATATCTATTTGCGTTAAGGTAGCGAGCTAGAACCCTATAATCGACTTCTCTTTATTCTTTTTGGTACAGCCCCACTAAAAAAAAAACTCCACATTTGGGATCTGGCCCGGATATTAAAATGGCTGAAAACCACTGCTCTAAGCACTAAATTTCAGGGAAGGAGTAAGTCGATTACATAGATCCCCAGTACTCAACTGGTACTTAATTTCTCGACCTCGGCAGAATTTGAACACAGAGCATAATGACGGACAATATACCAATCTCTTTACTACCCATAAGGGGCTAAACACAGAGGGGACAAACAAGGACAGACATAGGTATTAAGTCGATTACATCGACCCCAATGCTCAACTGGTACTTAATTTATCGACCCCGAAAGGATGAAAGGCAAAGTCGACCTCGGCGGAATTTGAACTCAGAACGTAACGGCAGACGAAATACTGCTAAGCATTTCGCCCGGCGTGCTAACGTTTCTGCCAGCTCGCCGCCTTGTTTAAAATACTAAATATTTACACCTAAAAAAATTCCTCATAGCAAAACAAAACCACTAAGTGGAATAATATTCATGCAAAACGCGAGAAACTAAGAAGCTTTTTCTCTACTGCTGATATTCCAGTGCTTTTTAACAATATACGTTTCTGCGAGATACCCTCTCGAGGCTAATACCTCAGTATTATGACTTTCTAACGGTATATATATGTTAAGAAAGATACAAGGTTGCTATACTAAACATTAATACCTCCATAACCCTAAACGGGTACCGTGAATCCTCGAGTATAGTCCGCCCTTGACTATAATACGCAGGGGATTTTTAGGGGGCTGTACCTCTGAAAAACCTAAACCTTGTGTATAATACGCATCCCTTCTCTAACTTGAGCCGTGCGTAATTAAGCCAGCAACACCTAGTCGAACAAACACTTCCGCGCATGCGTAATACAATAATGGTGATGTTCTTAACTGTTATATGGGAATGTAAATATGTTTGCAAATTGTTTTTGTTACATGTTATTCTGTGTTCTGAATACTTTCAGGCTTAGCTTAAGGTATTTTTGCGCCCGACATCACAAAATGCGTCTGAATAAACATTGCCGGACAGCAAATAGAGACGCGGACATTGCTCAGAAAATATTTTTCATTATTAACCTCGTATGTAGTACGCACTAGGGATTTCGGGAAAAAAATGCGGATTATACTTGAGGATTTATGGTATATCATTCTATGTACACGCTCTTCATAAATTATCTTTATAACTTTCACAGTTTATTGTATTGTATCGTTGAGATGTGTTGTGTGCAACCAATGGAGTCCACGTCGAAGTACTCCAATATTTCTAATAAAACTTTATTTATTTTCCAATAAACTCTGCTGAGTTATTCTTTATTTATTTATTTATTTTTTCGTTATTTGAATTTTTCAAATTGTAAAGGTAATTTATAGACACCCCGTATTTGTTGCACCCTTTAAAAAACATGTTTTTTTTTTTACTTTTCGCCATTTCAGGGCGGTTCGGCAAGAATCCTGAAAATACAAACAGTAGCTGCTCTGGCAATTAGTGGCTGGACAGTAGTGGTCAGTTATATTTTCCTAAAATTTCTCCAACTCACCATTGGTCTTCGTGTGAGTGAAGCGGAAGAAGTTTTAGGTGCAGATATTGTAGAACATAATTGTGGAGGATTTTTCTACGACAAAAAAACGAAAAAGGTAAGTTTTCTATGACCAGAGCAAAGTTTTGGGAGGTTTTAGAGGGGGAGAGCTTAGGAGAGGGTGGGAAAACTTCCTTTTGAGACTTGGGAGGATTTGGGGGGGGGATATGATAATTTCAATCTGTGTAAATATAAATTGATTAATCTAGATAAGTAGGCGTAGGAGTGGCTGTGTGGTAAGTAGCTTGCTTACCAATCACATGGTTCCGGGTTCAGTCCTACTGCGTGGCACCATGGGCAAGTGTTTTCTACTATAGCTTCAGGACGACCAAAGCCTTGTGAGTGGGTTTGGTAGACGGAAACTGAAAGAAGCCTGTCGTATATATGTACATATATATATGTGTATGTGTGTATATATGTTTGTGCGTCTGTGTTTGTCCTCCCAACATCGCTTGACAACCGATGCTGATGTGTTTACGTCCCTGTAACTTAGCGGTTCGGCAAAAGAGACCGATAGAATAAGTACTAGGCTTACGAAGACTAACTCCTGGGGTCGATTTGCTTGACTAAAGGTGGTGCTCCAGCATGGCCACAGTCAAAGTGACTGAAGCAAGTAAAAAAGTAAAAGAGTAAAAGTTCGTATGGAGACGTGAATATTGACATTTCTAAAGAAGAGGGTAGGAAAACTTCCCGGAGAAGCAAGAACCATGATGTTTCTAAAGGAAACGGGAGTATTCATTGACCCAGGAAATCGGAGATTTCTTACTTTAGTTAATATGCTGGAGAATCTCCACGTTGCCCTAAGGAGATCCATTTAATCTTATGCACCGTATATATTTTATGTTATTTCATAATATTTCGTGCGATACTAAGGCGACGAAAGGCGGTGAGCTGGCAGAATCGTTAGAAAACCGGCGAGCTGGCAGAAACGCTAGCGCGCCGGGCGAAATGCTTAGCGGTATTTCGTCTGCCGTTACGTTCTGAGTTCAAATTCCGCCGAGGTTGACTTTGCCTTTCATTCTTTCGGGGTCGATAAATTAAGCACCAGTTACGTACTGGGGATCGAACTAAACACAAATACACACATGCATACACACACGCATACACACACGCATACACACACACACATACACACACACATATACATACACACATATATATACACACACATATACATACACACATACATACACACACACACACACACATACATACATACATACATACATACTACATACATACATACATACATACATACATACATACATACATACATACACACATACATATATACACACACACACACAGGCGGCGAGCTGGCAGAAGCGTTAGCGCGCTGGGCGAAATGCTTAGCGGTATTTCGTCTGTCGTTACGTTCTGAGTTCAAATTCCGCCAAGGTCGACTTTGCCTTTCATCCTTTCGGGGTCGATAAATTAAGTACCAGTTACGCACTGGGGTTGATGTAATCAACTTAATCCCTTTGTCTGTCCTTGTTTGTAACCTCTATGTTTAGCCCCTTGTGAGCAGTAAAGAAATATATATACACACATACATACACACATACATACATGCACACATACATACATACATACATACATACATACATACATACATACATACATACATACATACATACATACATACGCATATATGCGACAAGCTTCCCCACAGTTTCTGTGTATCAAGCCCACTCCCAGGGCATTGGTCAGCCTGGGGTTATAGTCACTTGCCCAAGATGCCACGCAGTGGGACTGAACCTGACACCACGTGGTTGTAAAACAAGCTTCTTCTTATCTACACAGTTATGCATTCGCCTTGGAAATAATTAAAGTCTGTTTCTAATTTCAGCTGATAAACTTGAATGAACAACCTGCCGAAATCCAAAACGAAAGTGAAAGCGATACTTCAGATGAAGACGGGGAGACTAAAGAAGAAGATGAAGAAGAAAAGAAAAAAAGAAAAGAAGAAAAGAAAAAACGCGCCAATGAAAGGCATTTGAGAAACTGGTGCCCTCAGCCACAACGGAGTCGTGTTTATTTCTCAGCTAAACCAGTATGTGAGAGAAAATCAAGCATAGTACCATCAACTAAAACACATTCACCTCGACTGAAAAGCTATCGTAAATCTTTTTTAGGGACTTTGATAGGTTATCGTAATGTACTGAAGCCCAAGTCTGTGCGAAGGCGACGCTCTTCGGTAGTAAGCAGTCAATCTACGTCAACCAATACGTTAGGCGTAGACAATTATTCGTTCGATAACAACAACGGTGTTCAAGAACAATCAGATAACATGCCAAATGCACCGACGGCTGGAAACAGTTCGCAAGACAAGTATTCCGTATTTACTGTAGAAAATGAAATGAACCGGCCATCAAACGACTCAGAGCTGAGGGGTATGCCGACCAGAGTTGGTTCAGTGTTACAGACTTACGCAAATCCTTTGTTTGAGACTGATTCCAAGAATACTAAACTCTAGTCGGTCAAACGAGTTCACTGAACATGACTGAAGTACAGTCTAGAAAGTAATGAAGTTAGAAAAGGGCAGTCGGACTATAGAGGGCGCCGACGTGTCGATAGAAGAACGGGGTTTATCTATAGAAGCCAGCAGGCGACCTGTAGAAATATTGGCGAAGCTATAGAAAGGCCGGTTCGACTATAGAAGAAACATTATATTTTTGTAGATAAATAGATAACACTTGTACTTAAAAGTACATAACCCATCTCATCGAGAGAAGAGGGGGAAAAATTACGAGGTATTTTTCAAAGAATCTCAATAAGAAATTCAAAATTAATTGAATTATCTAAAACTGTTACAGCGTCTGTAGAAATAATGCAGAACAGAATGGTGGAATCTCGAATATATTATGCAAAGTAGATATGTATAATCTACCTATTCATCTATTTATACACACGTACACACACGGTAAATGTAATATATGTACGTATTTAGGTGTACATATGTATGTATGTGTGTGAGTGTTAGTGTTGGGGAAATATGCTTGTGTAGAATTATACCTGTAATTCAAAGAGTGATCTTTGTCATGTACTGAGTACGTCTAAGGAATACTTTAAATGTACCGGTGTCTGCGGAATACCCAACATTAAACTATAATTTAATGAGTAAATAGCTACATTGAAAAAAAGACAATTGGAACACACATCACCGTCGAAAGTGATGGAGGACCCGTTTATTTACAACAATTTCTTTCCTGTCCACTTTAGCCTTATCAAGATCCATAAACACGCAAGTACGAAACTGTTCTTCGCCAACTGTGTGAAAGCAGACTACAGTGTATCCCATTCCCAAAGACTAATACCCTTCTGCTATACCAACTGTCTAATTATTGTCCTACTAACTAACATCTTAAAGGTGATTGAAATGACCCCCAAAGAATACCATTTCCTTCATCATCTCGAGTTTTTCTTTCCATCTAGTAACCACCACTGCAGTTTCCGTACAGCTAGATCTAAGACCCAACTTCCCTATGTCATTTAGCAAAGTTTTACCCTCTGAGAACTTTTACGAATGCGATCATTGTTGCTTTTTACTTATGCCGAGCTCAGGAACCTTCATGCTAAGGTCTTCTATGAAAGCAATGTTTCTTATCTCTCGAATTGGTAACGATACTCTTTTTAGTTCTTATGCTTACGACTTCAGTGTATCTCAAAGTTTTGTTATGTCTCCAACACCCTTCTTTCCACACAATAATTACCAATTTTAGTAACATACACCTCTACGCAGATGCTGCCGCTGTTTAATTCCCTATAAACTTCCGAACCCATGTGTAATCAAACATAAAACCTAAACAGCCTTACTCTAAACATTCATTGTCTCCATGTACAGAGTCTTTGAAGCGGCATTACTCAACGGAATCAATACATAGATGGAATATAAATATCAAAGAAGCAGTCTTAGATCACATCTTGCCTTCAGAGGGACAGCATAATATCTTAGGCAAAGGGTTAAGAGAAATGGGGAGTAGTGTTAATGCCACAAAAATATTTAAGAAAGCAAAGGACGACAATAAAATAATTGATTAAAAATTTAAAGAAAATGCTACGAATTTATAGTTAAAAAAATTATTATAAGAACAGATGCTAATAATTATGGTAAAGCGGTGAGCAGGTAGAATCGTTACAGCATCGGACATAATGCTTAGCGGCATTTTGTCTGTCATTAAGTTCTCAGCTCAAATTCCTCCGAGGTCCACTTTGTCTTTCATTCTTTCGGGATTGATAAAATAAGTATCAGTTGAGCACTGGGGTTGATCTAATCGATTTACCCTCTCCCACAAAATTGCTGGCCTTGTGCAAAAATTTGAAACCAATAATTATGAAGAGTGAGCTGTCAATAAAGGAGTTTATAAAACGATATAAGATTATATGGTGGTAGGAAAAAAACCGCTGAAAATATTATATACAGCAACATTGATAAAACTACATTCAAAAATTTAGGTTTTCCTTTCCTAACATAAATCATTCAACTTGCATCATAAACTGATTTCTTCAAAACTGAGGTGTAACACGAGTTGAAATATTCCTCACATATTTAGGACGACGCCGCCAAAGCAAATCCGAAACACTTTAAGTACGCAACCAAAAAAAATATTTGACTCACTAGCCAACAGAATGACCCTTCCACCCATATCCACTACCCAGTATAATTATCTCTCTTTTTTTCTTATCTTTACTGGGACTGATTCCACCCCTATCTCCACCCGAATATCGCACAAAAAAAAACAACTTTTCCTAGTCACTCCTCTGCAGAAGTTCTAGAAGTATACTCTGGACTATACATCCAGTGTGTTTCTTTTTGAACTAGATTGGAGACTTGGTTGATATTTCTAGCAGGTCGAGTGACCGTATAGAGGCTCCATCGTTGACTCGTCTCCAAAGTTGTTTTCTTAATTTGAAACACATCCTGATAAACAACAACGCCTGGTTAACAAATGTGGGTGTCCAAAATGCAATATTTCAATATTTTTTTAAGTGACAAAAATGAAACCAACGAAGAACACTTCCTAAATTTATGTAAAACAAAAATAGTCGTAGTCTAGTCTTAAAAAATTTGTTTTTTGTTGGGGGTTTTTTTCTATCTCAATTTTCCATTAACGTTCGTTTTTTGTTCATATATATTTTACGATTTCTTTTTCAACAGTTATATATTCAGGATATCCAAATGTATTTCGCCTGATTTTGATTAAAAAAAAAATTAGCCTCAAAATTTGAAGAATAAAAGAAAAATTAAAAACTTGAACTGTTCTTCTTGTGTTATTAATTCACTCAGTTTTCAGGTGTTTCAAAACGTGTTTCTTGACTTACAAACAATCTGAAATTCCCAAATACCTTCTTTTATTAAAGAAAAAAAACAGGGTGCAAGATGTGATATTGACAAGAAATAATAATAACAAGAGCATTCAGAGAGTACAAACCTCCACCAAGGCAACACCAACATCCTGATTTCTTTTATTAGGCACAAGGCCTCTTATAAAGATGGGACGATACAAAGACAGACAAAGTAATACAGTGTGGTACACAAAACATATAACAGGTGAAATTATGAATAATGATGAGATGAAATGACTTACCTGCTCCCCACAAGCAGGCAGTTCCATTTTACTGTTTATGTATCACACAGTTCATTATTCTTTTTTCCGTCATTTTTTTTTTTTAAGTCATTATTTTAAATTTCTAAATATTTCACTACATCATCAAATACCACCACTGGTGGAAACTCATTGAATCGAAACTGAGGCAAGAAATATGGCACCGTGGAGGTACGTTTCGCGAGTGAACAAGAAGCGATAAAACACTTCATTGTGCCTTTGAGATCAACTGAGTGGGTACTACTACCAACCTACTGTGGCAAACGTGCAGCCTGAGTTAGGATTGGTAGAGTGCCCCCAGAAATTGACGAGGCGTGGCTGGTGGCAGCCATCCTCTAAAATACAGAAGAGGAAACTGAAATGCTTAAGATCACAAGAACTACGGAGGTAAACTGATGGGGATACGGCCTTGAGGTGACGGTTCACATCAGTTTACCAGACCGCCACAAAATTGCAGAGGAATTAGTGTTAGCGGACGAGACGAAGCTAAGAGTTGTAGTGGAGGGAAGACCTCCTATATGTTTTCAGTGTGGAGTACGGGGACACATGAAAGCTAATTGTCCCCAGAAACACGAAGAGGAAGTAACGGAGATGGAACAGCAAGGGAAGATAGAGGTGCAAGGCGTAGAGGAGCAGAGGCCAATGGAAAATATGGAAGAAAAACACACAGTGGTGAAGAGGAAGAAAAGACAAAAAAAGAGCTCCATGAAGAAAAGAAAAGGAAGTGCAGTGGAAAGGCAAGGGTTACCAAAAGGAGGAAAAGCGAACGATCAGAAAAGAAACGAGATGTCGGCAAAATTAAGCGAGAAAGACGAAGAGAGAAAACAGAGAGCGATACCAGCAACTATAAGGGAGGAGAAAGTAAAAGGACATGAAAAAAAGGAAGATAGAAGAGAAATGACAACAACATCGAGTGAGAGACAAGCAGAGAAGAAAGAGAGGGATAAACCAGCAACAGCAGAGGAGATTAGTGATGGAAATCAGAAGGTAACACTGAAGGGGAAAACAATTAAGGACTATGACACAGTACAGAAAAAAATGTGGAAATTTAAAAAAAAAAAATCATGAAAATGAAAAATGTAATTAGGGAGTGGGGATGAGGAAAGTCGATCATATCAACCCCAGTACTTGAATTGTACTTAATTTATCGACCCCGAAAAGATGAAAGGTAAAGTGGAACCCAGAATGTAAAGATGGACGAAATGCCGCTAAGCATTTTACCTGGCGTTCTAAGGATTCTGCCAGCTCGCCGCCTTAATAATAATAATAATAATAATAATAATAATAATAATAATAATAATAATAACAATAACAACAACAACAACAACGATGATGATGATGATGATGATGATGATGATGATGAAGGACTCTCTTATCAAAAACGCCGAACGACCTGCACAAATGATTTGTTTACAGTGATCAATGTGTGTACCGTACATTAGCCCTCTCCCTCCATCAAATCAATGTTGCCTATACAGGTGCACAGTGTAACCACGCGCCAGGTGTCGAAGTGACCACAGAGTAACATGAAATGAAGTGTTTTGCTCATGAACACAACGCACCACCTTGTCTAGGAATTGAAACCACGATTTCGTGATCGTGACAGCAACACTGTAATCACTTGCCATCTTAAGCAAAAACTGTTCCTGTTCTTGTAGGTTCCTTAGGCATGATAAGAAAAAGGGATGTCAGAAACATATAGACAACATCCCAGGAGAATCATGTCTCAAAGTGATATGGTTGGTGTTTATTTGTCTGATAGCCTTATAGCCTAAGCAAAAGTCTGGTGGACCAATTCTTGTATGTGTATGTATATATAGATATATATATATATATATAATTAATTAATAAGGGTGAGAGAATTAGATACTAATTTAATAGTATATCTATTCAACACCAAGTGGCCTAGTGCTCCGAGAAACCTGGATTATTATAATATTTTATAATATATTATAATATTTTTACAAAATAAATATAAGAGAGTGGTCACTATATGGCTCACTCTAGCACCAGTTAATCCAAAAGGTTTCAACCACAAAAATACATGTTTCCCATGAAAGTCAGTACGATTGTTAGCTCACACGGACAGGACAAATAAAAAATAACAAAAATATAGATTATTTTGGGACAATTGTTTCGCTATTAATGAATTAAATGTAATTTTACTTACAAAAAAATCCACTTGTAGCTCGTCAGCCAAAAATCCACTCAATCACACGCCAGATTTTACCATAACGATAAATACGCGTGTGGTTCAATTGATTACATCCGACGTTATAATTCAAATGCCCCAACTAACAGCGCGCCAAACTTTCACGGAAAACAAAGACTGCATTTAGAAGTAAATGTAGCATAATTATAATTAATTAATAAGGGTGAGAGAATTAGATACTAATTTAATAGTATATCTATTCAACACCAAGTGGCCTAGTGCTCCGAGAAACCTGGATTATTATAATATTTTATAATATATTATAATATTTTTACAAAATAAATATAAGAGAGTGGTCACTATATGGCTCACTCTAGCACCAGTTAATCCAAAAGGTTTCAACCACAAAAATACATGTTTCCCATGAAAGTCAGTACGATTGTTAGCTCACACGGACAGGGCAAATAAAAAATAACAAAAATACAGATTATACATTTAATTCTCTTAATAGCGAAACAATTGTCCCAAAATAATCTGTATTTTTGTTATTTTTTATTTGCCCTGTCCGTGTGAGCTAACAATCGTACTGGCTTTCATGGGAAACATGTATTTTTGTGGTTGAAACCTTTTGGATTAACTGGTGCTATAATGAGCCATATAGTGACCACTCTCTTATATTTATTTATATATATATATAATATATATATAATATATATATACTCATTACAGATATAGGGTGAAAGATTATTAATTTAATAAAATCAACAAATTACTGTTATAATTATATATATATATACAAGAATTGGTCCACCACACAACTTTTGCTATATATATATATATATAAATATAATATAATTCGAGACAAAACCACTATTTTAAAACCAAACAAGGAAAGACTTAATCAATATATAAAATTTTAATATAAATTAAATAAACCGCCACTACAATTGTTTCATGTCTGCTACCGACAATCTTCAGGTGGATTTTCGATCTAAAAATATCAATATTTTAAAATATAATTTTAAATAATTTAAAATAATAAAATAATAAAATAATAAAATATGAGAACTTTTATAATAGGTTTTTATATTCAATTGTTTATAGGGTTTATTTTAGATTATTTTAGATTATATATTGATTATATATAGATTATATATTTTTATTTTTATATTCTTTCATTGATAATTTTATTATTTTATTATTTTATTATTTTAAATTATTTTAAATTATATTTTAAAATATTGATATTTTTAGATCGAAAATCCACCTGATGATTGTCGGTAGCAGACATGAAACAATTGTAGTGGCGGTTTATTTAATTTATATTAAAATTTTATGTATTGATTAAGTCTTTCCTTGTTTGGTTTTAAAATAGTGGTTTTGTCTCGAATTATATTATATAATATTTTACTATAAAATTGGATTTAACCCTAAATCTGATTTTTCCCTGTAATTTTGGATTCATTCCCTAATATTTATTATTATTATTATTATATATATATATATATATATATATATATATATATATATATATATATTATATATATATAAGGAGAGAGAGAGAGAGAGAGAGAGAGAGAGAGAGAGAGAGAGAGAGAGAAGTCAGATAACTTAGATATGTATTGACCAAAGATTGGTCGAGGGCATTCTAACTTAATAGCACCACCTGACAGGATTAGCTAAATCCTTTTAAGCCAAGCTTTGAGGTATCAAAGTCCATTCGAGTAGTGAGTTCTTGTTGAATATGCTGTATCCAGGTATAGGTGGCTTATCTGGTATTCCTTGAAGAAATTTATCTAGATTCCGTTTAAAGGGTTCCTCTTTGATCTGTTTCGGGACAATGTTAAATAAAGCAGGGCCTGTTGAGGAAAAGAAATTGTGTAGCAGTGTATTTATGTGTTGTGATCCTGAATTGAGTAGGGAACGTATGGTCCGTGGTCCTAGCCTTGGATGAATTCTAAAACGAATGTTAAGGTAGTTTGGACAATACTGGTGGTATATTCTCCACATCGTGCAAATAATGTACTGCTCACGGCGGCGCTGAAGAGAGTAGATCGTGAAGGCTTTAAGGCAGTCCCAGTAATCGAGATCAGTCATGCCCTTAATTCGTTTAGTGAATGCCCTCTGGGGTGATTCAATTTTCGAAAAGTTTTGTTTTGTATGGGAAGAGCACAGGGGCAAGCAGTATTCGAGGTGTGGCCGTTCAAAGAAGGAGAAACGATGTGTGGCTCTACAAGAAGCCAGCAATCCTTGATCTCACCACCCTTTCAAACACTTTAATGATATGGGAGGTGAGTGAGATTGGGCGATAGTTGACTGCGAGGGATGTGTTTCTCTATTTGAAAACGGGATGACAGACTGAGATAAGAGCTATTATAATCTAAGTCTAAGGAATTTCTCCAGAGGTTGGTTAGAGAGACTGCAAGTTGGTTTCTACATTCCTTCAGGAGACTAGCGGGGAATTTATCAGGGTCTACAGAAGAATAGTATTTGATCTCATTTATTGCTGCTATGATGTCTGAAGCAGTAAAGGTTACGTCCGAGATTATATGTTGAGGATCGACATCGTTCACATCATTGCGTCAATACCAGTGGGATCATTAAAGACAGAACAGTGTTTTTTCTGCAGTACTTCTGCCATTTCTTTAACATCATGTTGGAGAATGCCGTTATCTTTGATCAGTGTACCAACGAGGGAGACAGGGTTCCTATGCTTTTTTGCATATGAATAGAACACTTTTGGGTTCTGCTTCATTTTTTTTATTACCCACTGTTCCTCTGCAGCTCTTTAATTTTCAATGCAGATTTTCATATTGGTCTGCAGATGAAGTTTTCCAACTCCAGCCTTTCCACTGTTGCTGAAGGTGGATGCTGTCTGTGGGAGCATTTTAACTGGTTGATTATTTGTGTATATAAGTTTATTTTTATTTCTCGTATTGTATTTTCTTGTACATGTATTTCCATCTTGTATTTTATTTTGTATTTTTATTTGTATCGTTTTTACGTCTTGTTTGTGTTACATTTTATTTTTTTCTTTCTTGTTTTTACCCCTCTGCGAAGTAATTTTATTTTAATTCTCTCGCAGGAAGGGCTAGTTTCGACGAGTCGTGTTCTGTCTTACCTTCGAAACACGCTAGAGTCGAACTAGGGACAGCTGATGAAGGGGATTTTTCCTTGTGTAGTTTGTCTTGTACTCTGTTTTCTGTTGTAAACAAATGGTTTGTTCCATGCTTGTTTTTCCTTTTTCGGTTCTCGTTGAGTTCCATATCTAGTTGTGGTGTCCTGTACTTACGTATATGTTTATATATGCATGTGTCCTGTACTTACGTATATGTTTATATATGCATGTATATGTACATGTAGATGTAGGTACGTACATATATGTTTGTATGTATGCATATATTTTATTTATTACACTATATATATATATATATATATATATATATATATATATATATAGATATATATATATATATATATATATATATATATATATATATATATATATATTTCTGTGTGAGTTAGAAGCTGGGAAACCAACCAACTATTCTTCTAATACTTTTGAGATAGACATACTAGAATGTCTACCGACTGATGTATGTCGTTTTTGTATCCTCTCCATTTTCTTATTTGCCGTGTGTGTGTGTGTGTGTGTGTGTGTGTGTGTGTGTGTGTGTGTGTGTGTGTTTGTATTGATGGAAAGAAAATGGAGAAAAAAATGGATGTATGAATAATTTATTTGTATGATATAAAATTGTTAAATTTTTTTGAAAAATATAATAAAACAAGCTCAAAAAATTTGAGCTTTACAATTTACAATTTATTTCTATTGTTATGTTTTTAGAAAAAAAATTCATCATTTTTATATCATATAAATAAATTATTCATGCGTCTATTTTTCTCCATTTTCTTTCCTTCAATATTAATAATATGTATTACTACAATAATCCCTCATATATAGCAGTGATTTTTGTATTATACGATAGTGATTAACCGGTGGAATCTGTTGGATTATATAATTCCCAATGTGGATCTAACTTCTTCGAATTGACTACATATATATATATATATATATATGTATGTATGTATGTATGTATATATATATATATATATATATATTATATATATATATGAGTAAGATCCAAGGATTCAAGTGCTGAAAGTTTGTAAGTTTCAGGCAGTCTGTAGAAGGTGTAGAAAACAAAAAGTGAACCGTGTACGTATGGCGAGTTAACTTCGGATTTCCAATCGACAATGTAACCTTTATATAATTAAAGTACCCTCGGCCTGATGAATAGCTATCTGAGTACCCCTCGCTGAGTAATAATTACATCAGAGGATCTACTAGCTAGGAAACATATGTATCCTGGATTTTACCTGTTTCACTCCCTCAATTTGGATTTATAAACATCTGCTACATATATCAGAAATTCTGTCTGTGTTTGTGGAGTTGTTAGCTAACACCTCCTACATCGTTTTATCGATTTTGATGAAACTTGACACGAGTAGCACTCATATCTGGAAACCTCATGGCATACTTAGATTGTTGAAAAATCGATAATATATATCTAATATATTTCGTTTTAACAGCCAAGGAAAATAACCCATTCGCCCAGATTTTAACAGCCAAGGGAAATAACCTATTCATTTTCCTAAATCATTTGGTATAAATCAAATTGAGTATGCTTATTTCTTAGTATTTAAACTGTTAGAGTTATTTTCGTAATTTATCCACTGCAACACTTAAACAAGTAAATACAACCCTTAAACAATCGATCCACTTATTTCGGTTAATGACTTATTCACGAATATACCAACACTAGCGCCCCTGAGGGTAATATTCTCTGGGAATGCACAAAAGTCCTTTTCAGAGTTATTTACTTTGAATTGTTATCATCTCATATCCGATTAGCCTATTATTGCATAACATGCTTCACGATTTTAGTATGCATACCTTATTAGTATTTCCTCCTATGTTATATATACTCTGAGAATGCATTAAAGCACTTTTCACTTTATTTGAATTCTTACTATCGGGTAACAATTTGGGTATTCATAATTTGGGTATTCATAATTTATTGGGAATTCCTAAAAACAAGATCCTGTGTAACACAGTTCGGTATTCTCTGTAAATGGGCAAAAACCGTTTTAAGGGCTACATACTCTGTATTGTTGTTATTGGATTAACGAAACAATTATGTGAACGGAACCGAGGGATAAGCCCCACTTTCCAGGGTATTACCGGGTACGTCAGCAAGTACATACATATATACATACATACATGTGTGTGTACGTGTATGTATACGACAAATTTCCACAGTTTCCGCCAACCAAATTCATTCACTGAGCATTGATCGACCCGGGGCTATAGTAAAAGACATATACCTAAAGTACCGTGTAGTGTGACTGAACCCGAAACTGCGTGGTTGTGAAGTGATATATATATATATATCTATATATATATATATATATATATATATATATATATATAATATATATATATATATATATATATATATATAATATATATATATATATATATATATATATATATATATATATATGGGATGTATGGGTATGTCGATTCATCATCCAATTCTCAGCAACTTTTGCATGATCACTGGGACACCATGACCGAAGACATAGAGATTCAAGCACAACTGGACTTAGAACATACCTAGAGGTCTTTCATGAAGATAGGTTCAGATATAAACGCTTACAATTCCAATAGAATCCAATAGAGTGCTTTGCTTTCTACATAGTGCTGCAGTGCTGTTGGTTTAATCTCGAGTTGGATAACATAATTTTAATGTTAATTGAGCTTGGTGTACACATGCCAATTATTCCCAGCCCATTTTTTGAGACATTTATTAATTTACACTTAAGATTGAATAGAAGTTTTTCTTAGGATCCTTAAGAGTAATGTAGAATGTACAAAGTAGTTTCCTACTTTTAGTTGAGAGACTAGTGTTTTTGTTTCTGTATTTATGATGTTATACATGTTACCGCTAGTCGTTTTTTCTTATGTGCTTTCAGGCAAGAGTTAAAAGTGGGAAATAACACCAGTCATCTAGTCTGCCAGTAAGTATATGTTGTGAGACAGGACTAATTTCACCTCTCCATCTCGGTATATCTCGAAAGTTAAAGACATTGGAATCAAATATGTTACCATAACTTAAAATAAAGTGGATTATGCTAGAAGCCGCACACCATGTTTATCCGAGAAATTTCATATTACTGCCGCCCAGAGAATGTAGAAACGTGGATATTATGTACAATTTTAGAGACATTTTTGTGTTCGGGGATAGATTACTTCCTCCTCATCTATCTCCTCCCCATCTCCTCCTCCACCTTCTCCCCTTCTTCTCCGCCTCATCCTTCTTTTTATTATTCATATTTGTCTGGCTTTCTTTTCAAGTCATTCTTTTCAGCTGTCTTAAAGTTATTATATTATTTTTTCATCTCTTCCGGTTTCTTCTCCATCCTTCTTCGTCTGTCTTCTTTTGCTGCCTGTCGTCTGGAATTACTTCAGTACACAAGCAGACATCAAATAGTATATCTCTTTTTAAATAAAATTTAGTGTCTCACATAATTTTTGTCTTTGATTTTTGTATGAGTTTATTTTCTAGAAAGTTCACTTAGAACAATTAATCAAATACAATCTGCTCACTTCGTTATCGATAACAAGTTTTATTGAACAGACTTACTTTAAAAATAAATAAAAATAACACATCTGTGTGTCCTTTGATTTCCTTGCCTTTCTTTCACTAAGATTTTACACCGTATTAATTCAATACCGGCTTCCTTCATCTTTAACACATCTCTTGATATCTTAATAACCTTTCGTGCTTTCATATTTAAGACTGTCCTTATATTCTATCTCTTTAAGACTGGTCTTGTTTATTTTTATGACCTCCCTCCACCTCTCCTATTTTAATCTGCCATTTCATGAGGAATATTAATATTATTTCATAATATTGCGAAACACAGGTACATCACCATCACAACCAGTGTTACCAACACCACCATCATTACTATCATCCCCCCCCCCAATTAAACACAACCATTATCATCACCGCCACTACCATCTTATCTTAGTCATTAAGCACTTAATCGTATATATTTCTTTTGACTTTGATATTTTCCTCCATAAATTTTCTATTGTGGGTGTGTTTTTGTATATATATATGTGTGTTATATATATATATAATCACTATTACCATCACCATCATCGTAGTAGTCGGCGCCGTCGTTATTTTATATCCGCATTCCATGCTAGGATGAATAGACAATTTCAACAGAGTTCAACAGGTTGGAGGACCGTGTGTTGGCCCCAATATCTATTGGGGCGTGCATAGTTTTCTATATTTGAATGTCTTTCCTAATCCTAGACATTTACAGAATGTACTTAGTTCTTTTTTATCTTTCTTATTTGGCACCAGCACTCGTAAGGTTGCTTGTCATCAGCAAGCCTAAAGAACTCTCTCAAGCACTGCGTTGTCGCTGTTCGAATCGATTATCACTCATTTAGAATGTATTGGGGGATTTTTTTGCGGCACTAACACTGGTGGCATCACCTTGCGATTTGTACATCCGTAAAGTGAACCCCAGCTTTATTGAAATAGTGTGGTAAATCTGCACATACATACATACATACATACATACATACATACATACATACATACATACATACATACATACATACATACATAAACACACACCATTTTTTTTATGTGGAAATTCCAATGAAGGAGCCTTGAATCTAGGTTAGAAACCGATTCTTTCTCTATTGGCAAGGAATCTTGAAATAAACTGAATAATGACATACATACATACATACATACGAGTGTGTGAGACGAAGAGAGGAAGTCTCCTTATCTTGTTATCGCACCCAAATTGTGAGTAATTGTGAATAAATATCGTCTGGGCATTGTGCCGTTGAGTTTTGAGGGAGAAGAGGAAATATTATGTTGCTTAGAAACAGGTGAGGACTGACGACCGGAAGAGCATTTTCCCGTAGGAAATTTGCTGCAACGAATTTCGGTTAATCCATACAAACGTGTGTGTGCGTGTGTGTGTGTGCGTGTGCGTGTGTGTGTGCGTGTGTGTGTGTGTGTGTGTGTGTGTGTGTGTGTGTGTGTGTGTGTGTGTGTGTGGTGTGTGTGTGTGTCTTTGAGCATATAGACAACGCAACACAGACTTTAAAAAAAAGACTTTCACTTAGAACAATTTACGAAGATTTTACCGGCAGCGTGACAACGAATAACGACGGGTTTTCAATAATAAAAATTTCTTGGTTAACTTCATCAAACATCCTTCTACCTACTTCACTACTTACAAATGGTATCTGTCGTCAGAAGCAAAGGAAGAGAAGCATCCTCTTGTTAATTACGTAAAAAATATAATAGAAAAGTTCCGTTGCCTGACGTCACAACTGAAAACATTCTATTGTCTCCAAAGTTTCACAGAAGAACGGTGGCATGTCTTCCTGAAAGGTTTTTGCATGGGGAAAATAAGGGACAAAAACTGGGGATCTCTTCCTAAAAGATGGACTGGAAAGGTACGTCATAATGAGGTAAGCTATGACGAATTCCATGCAGACGGAAAGTAACGTATTACCTAACATACACTATGTCTTGTAGATACCAAAATAGCTTCGTAGTGAAGATCTTGAGTATCAGATTGTATTCTTGAGAGATTCTGATAGGCAGCACAGAGCATATAATGTCATATATATTGTTTTCACTTGGGGCATCTCTCATGTGAAAGTGCCGACGATATGCTCTCTGGGTTTGAATAATTGACCCCTGATTTTGATAGAACAATTTCACTGCTTGTGTGCGTTGTGCGATGCCATATTTTTTCATAATTAATTTTCGGGTCCTAGTTCATAAATTCCCTGAAAAGAAAAGAAAGGGGTCGAAAAATAAAAGAATTATCAAAATTTGCAATCCCTCAGAAACTTTTGGACCACCCTTTACTAGTTAAATTTCTATTGCATTTGCAATCAGACGTTTTGATAAAATTTTATATTTGTTTAATAATACACGAAACCGCTGCTTTTCCGCATTGAGAGGTCACAGCTCCTGTACGACACATGATTAGAATGTTGTAGGAAAAACTCGCAAGATAGATTCTTCATGCCGAGTCAACTGACAGGAGATACAGGGGTAGACCAAGAATGAGATGGTTGGGTAATATTGATTGTCTCCGTTGGTCACTCTTTGGAATCCAGACAGAAAGTCTAATGATGGTTGTCCCGGTTAATATCTAGATCCGCACATTTTTTTCAGCGCGCATTTTTTTCTCGATATTTGTTGAATATACGGCACAGAATGTTTTCATCTCAATAGACGTCATTGATTGGTTGAAATTGTAGAAATTGAAGAAAAAAAACAACAACAAATATCTTACAAACCATAGAATTTTCTCAATAAAGCCAAGAGAAAAAGATGTTTTATAAACACATTCTACCAGTATACGAAGTTTAAAAGTGTTTAGTTACGTGGAAATTATTTTAAAAAAAGAAGTATTAGACGATTTCTGTTTCGCTCCTGTGACCGGGTGTTGAGGTTTACTGCTCGGATTCTCTACGGTTGATCGTGGGACCGTGGGAATTTTCCGAGCCCCCTCCCTCACACCCCCGTTTGTCAGCGCGCATTTTTTTTCCGTCATATTCCTTTAATATACGATGCCTTACACCTGTTACACATATTCGTTTCCATTTTTCCCACCGGGTGCGGATCTAGATATTAACCGTTGTCCCTAATAGAACCCTATGCAAGAGGTGCCTATGGACTCTACCCCTATGAGCTGCCAAAGAATAGTGGACAGAAAGGATGGATGGATGGATGGATGGATGGATGGACGGATGGACGGACGGACGGACGGACGGACGGACAGACGGACGAACGGACAAAACTGTTAAATTCATTTCAAATTTGAATTTACTATAATTTCCAAGTGACCAGGAGGGTAGTTATGCGAAACTTTTAGCATCTCAAGAAATATATTTAAATCTAAGATATGGATTTAACATAAACATATTCGTATGTTATTAAATGGCTTTGTAGTCATTTTAGTTTCAAACGACGATCTCAGATAAAATCAGTGGCTAGACAAATACAATTCCGGAAGCTAAATTAAACGCTAGAGAGTGTTATATTTTAACTAGCAGTATCGCCCGGCGTTGCTCGGGTTTGTAAGGGAAATAACTATATAAGCATTTTAGAGAGTTATAGCCAAAAAGTAGCAAAAAAATGCATTAAAAATGGAAAAAAATTATGGTAAATTTTTTTTTAAATCGTTGACTCATCGTAGACATTTTTAGAGAGTTACTTCCCTTATATAATAGCGAAAATGCATTAAAATGGAAAAAATGCATTAAAATGGAAAAAAATGATGGTAAATGTTTTTTTAAATCGTAGACTCATCGTAGACGCGCGCTAATACCCAGAAGGGCTCGATATGAATCACGACTATAAGATACCCGGTTTTAGTTAAACTGCACCGCAAAATGTGGGAGTAGTTAGGAATCTAAATCGTAGGAGACAGACACACAACTTCACTTTTATATATAAAGATGTATTACTCACCCACTCTTTTATCATGCAATTTGCTATGTTGGGTGATGTTGTTTATTTTTAACATAGTTAAGTAAAGTGGGAGCTAGCGACGAACGTACATAGCCACGTGAATAGTGGTTGAATCTCTATATATATAAACGGCAAAATGTCTGTCTGTGTGTCTGTGTGTGTATCCTTTATACAAATCCGCGTTTCGAAATTAAGTCATAGGAAAGCATAAAAATTAAATAATTATGTCTTACCTAACTATTTTTCTCTTCAGCGTAGGACTCTTCAATTAGTAGAAAGAATAGCCATAACTCTTTGACTGCAATTTCTAAATTCGGTGTGTGGTGAGGCAAATCGTTGCTAAACCCTTAATTACTTAGTATATATATATATATATATATATATATATATATATATATCCTTGCCTATAAAACAAAATTCCTTTACACGTGGTTACCACTATTGAAAAGACTGCCTCCACGCGCTGCTACTACACTTTCGTCCTTGCCAGCAAAAAGGCTTCTTCGTTCGTCCCCTTGTGTGGTTAATTTCCTGTATAGTATTCTTGTTATTTTCTCGTTTTGTAACTAATTGTACTTTTTGTACATGTATTTTTATTTTTGCAGTTTTATTGTTTGTCTATGCCAGAAAAAAGGCTTTTTCGTTCGTCCTCTTGTGTTTGTTTTTGTACATGTATTTTAATTTTGCAGTCTTATTGTTACGTCTTGTTTGTGTTCGTACTCATTGTGCCCCGCTGCTTGAAATTTTATTTTAATTCTCTCGCAGGAAGGCCTATTGGATTAGTGTTCTGTTATGCCTTCGAAACATGCCTGACTCCTCTAGCGACAGCTGATGACGGGGGTTTTGTCCTTGTGTAACCTGTCCTGTATTTGGTTTTCGTTTTCCGTTTTCTTGTTTTTTGTTTTTTGGCTTTTCTGTTTCTACGTCTTATTGTGATGTCCTGTACTTCCGTATAATTATTTATATATGCATGTATATATACATGTAGATGTAGGTACGTACATATATGTTTGTATGTATGCATATATTTTTATTTATCTCCTATATATATATATATATATACATACATATATATATAAACGGCAAAATGTCTGTGTGTGTGTATCCTTTATGCAAATCCACAATTTTTCAGTTAGAGGGCTCGCACTTTCTATGGTCATTCAAAACCGTCCAAGAGTGGTCGTGCACATCTTTACATTTCCCCAGTCACCCAACAAAGTCATTAAAAAATCAATAAAAGTGACTTTTTTGTGAATTTTCTACTATCCAAAACCCAATCGAAATGCCCGAAACTTGATACGCCAATTGAATGCCCGCTAGCTGTATGTGATTGGTCGGAGGTTTGGACAGTACTCGCATGTATGCGCGCACGCACGCAGCTGTATATGCATGCACTAGCACTATGACCCGGCGTTGCCGGGTTATAGTGCTAGTAATAATTAAAAGAACACAAGGAAATGAGAAAATTTCATCATTTTTTATTCTTATTGTACAATATTTGTGACACATGTATTTTAAAGCTTTATATAAGACTGAAACTGTCTTTAGTGCGGTAAGCTGCTAGAGAAGACCAAGCTCTGACTACAATAGATATCCCTGGCAAATACTTTAAAAATCGACAAAAACCAAATATTGTAGATCTTGTTTTCTAAAGGTGGAAACAAAAGTTAATTTCATTGCTGGACAGTACCGTCTTAAGGCATGGACACAATAGGCTGTTTCCCGAAGATTTCACCAGTGTAGGGACCCGATTTCGATCGATGTATGTTGTGGTTTGCTGTTAATGGTTCTTTTCGGTTTGAACGGCAGTTTTTTAAAATAATTTCCACGTAACTAAACACTTTTAAACTTCGTATACTGGTAGAATGTGTTTATATAACATCTTTTTCTCTTGGTTTTATGGAGAAAATTCTATAGTTTGCAAGATATTTGTTGTTGTTGTTTTTTTTCTTCAATTTCTGCAATTTCAACCAATCAATGACGTCTATTGAGGTGAAAACATTCTGTGCCGTATGAATATGTCCCTCGTTTAAGAAACAGATTGGGTTTATTTACATTTCTGAAGAAAAAAAGATACCCTTCCCCCCACCCCTAACACTAAAACAGATTGAAATGCAATAGATCGATACTAGGGTCATAATTATGGCTGACAATTTCATATGACACCGCTAGAAAAAACTGCCGTTCAAACCGAAAAGATCCTTTATATTAACGAAACAAAATCAAAATTGCATCCCCAACTCATAATAAACTATCCGAAATTTTGTACGTTTAATCAATAATATGGTCTAAGAATTTCTTACATGAGTATGTCACCAGCATTTTTCAGGACGAAAAAGAAGACGGAAAAGACGAAAGAAAAAAAGACGAAAGAGAAAGCCCAAGAGAAGGAGAACTTCTACGAAGAGAAGACGGCGAAGGAGGCGAAAATAAGTGAGAAAAATGACGAAGACGGTTACGAAAATAATGAAGTAGAAAAATACATGAAATGGAAAAGAAAACTGGTTCGGTTCAAAAACTCGTATATTAGTTTCGTATAAAAATGCTCAACACTTTCGTGATTAAAAAGATATCAAGTTTGTTTTTGGTGTTGTTGTTGCTAATGTAATGGGAATTTAAAGCAAGTTGTTTTGTCGCGGGTAGAAATACTCAGCTTCTGCATCGACCTTATTCTCTGCAGTATCTGCTGATTAAGACTCGAGATGTGATGGCCATGAAAAAACTGAGTCTGACAAGAATCTAAAACCTTTAAGATTCAATGGCATTATAATAATTATTGGTTTCAAATTTTTCCACAAGTGCAGCAATTTGTAGGGAGAAGATGAGTGCATTACATCCACCCCAGTGTTCAACTGGTATTTATTTAATCGACCCCGAAATGATGAAAGGCAAAGTCGACCTCGGCGGAATTTGAACCCAGAACGTAGCGACAGGCGAAATACCTATTTCTTTACTACCCACAAGGGGCTAAACACAGAGGGGACGAACAAGGATAGACAAACGGATTAAGTCGATTATATCGACACCAGTGCGTAACTAGTACTTATTTAATCGACCCCGAAAGGATGAAAGGCAAAGACGACCTCGGCGGAATTTGAACCCAGAACGTAGCGACGGGCGAAATACCTATTTCTTTACTACCCACAAGGGGCTAAACACAGAGAGGACGAACAAGGATAGACAAACGGATTAAGTCGATTATATCGACTCCAGTGCGTAACTGGTACTTATTTAATCGACCCCGAAAGGATGAAAGGCAAAGTCGACCTCGGCGGAATTTGAACCCAGAACGTAGCGACGGGCGAAATACCGCTAAGCATTTCGTCCAGCGCGCTAACGATTCTGCCATCAAATTATGCCTAGGTCGACTTTGCCATTCATTCTCTCGGAGACGATGCAATAAGCATCAGTTCAGTACTTGGGTC
>NC_043008.1:54424254-54476754 GCF_006345805.1 Octopus sinensis
TTTCAGAAAAAAAAAAAAAAAAGGGATATTTTTTTAATGAAACTTTCTACAAATACCTTTCTACTGATTTAGGTTATGAGTATATCAGAATTTCATCATCATCATCTTTTAATGTCTGTTGTTCATGCTGGCATGGGTTGGACGGTTTGACCAGGACAGTCTAATTCGGCATGGTTTCTATGTGTGTCAGTATGTGTGTGTGTGTGTGTGTCCACTTTTATTTTGTTTTTTGTTTTTAGTCGCCTTAAATTTCGATATAATCATGATCTACACCATCTGAAAATCTGAAGGGTATTTGTAGAAAATTTTATTCAAAAATACCCAATTTTCTTAAAGTTATGAAGAAACGAAATCAGTGGGGGGTAGATAGGTGGGGCTCGCTTGTGTAAGTATGCCGGGAGGAAAATATCCTCAAACCGGAGATATGGCTTTGATACTTGCAACAGAATGAACTTTGCTAAAGACACTCGAGGGGCTAGTTGGCAGTGTTAAACCTACCGTCCAGTAGGCCATGGCAGGATTTGAACGCAGAACGCAAAGAGCCGAAACAAATACCGCAAGACATCTAGTCCGATGTCTTTACAGTTTCGGCAATCAATCGCTCTGGCTTCTTAGTTTCTATCGGCTCTGAAAGGATTAAGAAAGAAAACATTAAAAATCTCAGAAAACTTTCATTTTCTTCGAAGAATGACCTCCTGTCGAAAGTCCAAAACTCACCTCGCCGTTCCACTTGAGCCACGAATATAATTCAACAGTTAAATAGGTTTCTAACTGAAATACAAAGCTACGATATGTTGTGGGTAGTGGTTGGTACGTGGCAGAAACTTTAGCGCGCCGGGCGAAATGCTTAGCGATATTTTGTCTGCCGTTACGTTCTGAGTTCAAGTTCCGCCGAGGTCGACTTTGCCTTTCATCTTTTCGGGGTTGATTAAATAAGTACCAGTTATGCACTGAGGTCGATATAATCGACTTAATCCCTTTGTCTGTCTTTGTTTGTCCTCTCTGTGTTTAGCCCCTTGTGGGTAGTAAAGAAATAGGTATTTCGTCTGCTGTTACGTTCTGAGTTCAAATTCCGCCGAGGTCGACTTTGCCTTTCATCCTTTCGGGGTCGATTAAATAAGTACCAGTTACACACTGAGGTCGATATAATCGACTTAATACGTTTGTCTGTCCTCTCTGTGTTTAGCCCCTTGTGGATAGTAAAGAAATAGGTTGGTACGTGTTGTACAATTGTTATTCCCAACGAGAACCATATGGCCCTCCTCATGGACCTTAATACATTTGAAGTCTTGACACACGGTATTTTTGTGTAATATTGGGGAAAATCACTTGAAGAAATTTACGACTAGCTCACAGGTGTGCTGACGCTGGAAACCTGAGAAGAGTTCTTTCCTAAGGGTACCACATTTACAAAAACGGTTGAGAATGGTCGATGTAAAATATTTGGTTACCTAAGTACATCCACGAAGGTTGAAATAAAAATTCAATGTTTACCGGGTTTGAAAATGAAGCACTAAAAAGAAAAGGCATTTTGGCCGATGTTCTGCTAGTTCTTCCGTTCCACAATAGTAAACTCTGTTGTTTGCACACATTTATTTATTTATTCGAGTGTACAAATGATATTTTTAATATTATTTTTTTTAGTGTAGAAATTATTAATTTTCATATAATAAAAAATAATAAATCTCTTTTCTAAGTAAATTAACAGTCATGGTTGTTGTTTTTGTTGTATGAATATTTTACGGAAGCTTTTTAAAAACATTTTAGTTCATACTTCGCCCAACACTGTTTTATTGAGAGGACGTGGGTCGCAGAATCTTCCACGATGGAATTTTGAACGACTCAACGAGGGAGGGCTTTACTAAGCAGTCCATCGGCATGCTAGAAACAGCAGCCAAATCTTCGTCAACTTTGGGATCTTAAATACGTACGACATAATAGATAATGTAGTTGTAAACACAACACCTTGATAAAACATGGTGGTCACAGTTGGAACGCCTCTGGTCACAGGTCTGCTAAACGATTGTAATAGCTAATGTAGCCGGCCGTGTTTTAAGCATTAACTAATAATAAGTAGCATGTTGAAAGCCGAGCTGGGGAATTAGCTCAGATGGTAGAGCGCTCGCTTAGCATGCGAGAGGTACCGGGATCGATGCCCGGATTCTCCAACTAACAATTTTTATTTCTTTTTGTGCTTTGGCATGTAAAATGGGGGTTTTTTCTCCTTCGACACACATCACCAAGCGAAAATAAAGTAATGATTTGTAACTGGAATGTTGTTATAATGACAATAATTATTATTGTTGTCTTTTATAGCCAGAAGAGAATGTATTGGCAGACGACGTGATTGGTGAGTGCCTTTCATTGCTCGAAAAGATAGGTGATGGTCTCGCGTACACCTACATACGGCTTGATTGCAGCAACAGGTAAGTTGTTGGGCATACGGATTATTTCTTCTTTAGGTTTACATGTTTTGTCTGTTTTGTCTGTTTTTGAATTTTTTTTTTGTTTTTTTAAATTGTTTATTATTTTTTTTTTTTAGATATGAATTTTCAAAAACGGTGCCATTTGTGGTTTCGGGTTTAGCCCCCATTGTGTAACACTCTGGGCAAGCGTCTTCTGCTACTAATATAGCACCAGATCAACTAAAGACTTGTGAGTGGATTTGGTAGATGGAAACTGAAAGAAACCCCTCATGTATACACACACACACACACACACACACATATATATATATATATATATAAATATATATATACATATATATATAAATATATATATACACACACACACACATATATATATATATGTGTGTGTGTGTGTGTGTGGAGGTGCAATGGCCCAGTGGTTAGGGCAGCAGACTCGTGGTCGTAGGATCGCGGATTCGATTCCCAGACCGGGCATTGTGAGTGTTTATTGAGCGAAAACACCTAAAAGCTCCACAAGGCTCCGGCAGGTGGTGGTGATCCCTGCTGTACTCCTTCACCACTCTTTCTCTCACTCTTTCTTCTGTTGGCCTGCTCGCGAAGGCTAAAACAATGTGAAGCGCATTGTGATTAGCGATGTGTGGCAACATCTGATGCTCCAGTCGGTCACAGGCATGGCTGTGTGGAAAGAAGCTTGTTTCCCAACCACATGGTTCTGGGTTCAGTCCTACAGTATAGCACCATGGGGAAGTGTCTCCTGCTATAGCCTCGGACCAACCAAAACCTTGTGAGTGGATTTGGCAGATGGAAACTAAAAGAAGCCTGTTGTGTGTGTCTTTGCATCTGTGTTTAGCCCCCACAACCATCACTTGACAACTGATGTGCCTGATGAATATGCTTGAGATATTTCTCAAAATATGGAACTATTAGTAGCGCTTAAAGACATGTATTGTGTCCTTTAAATAAATAATATTCATCCCTCACCAGATGGAGTAACTTTTTGTTGATCTTTCTATCACAGAGCAGTACATTCATATATATATATATATATATATATAAAAATTACCTTTTATCAATTCATAAATGAAAAATTAAATTATACCGTTTAGAAAAAATTCATATTATAGAAAGATTAAATATAAAATAAAACATATAACAATGATTAAGTAATGTGCAAAATAATAAATAAAACGTATATATTTTGTGAAATTTGATTTAGTATTTCTAAATTGAAATTTTCCCTGTAAGTTTGGAATAATATTCCCTCATATTATTATTATTATTATTATTATTATTATTATATTATTATTATTATATATATATATATGACAATTATTCAATAGCCAAGATAAAACTCTGAGTACATTCATATATATATATATATATATATATATACATATGACACGTAAAAGCACCATCCGTTCGTGGCCGTTTGCCAGCTCTGTCTGGCCCCGTGTCGGTGGCACGTAAAAGCACCATCCGTCCGTGTCTGTTGCCAGCCTCGGCTGGCCCCCGTGCCGGTGACACGTAAAAACACCGTCCGCTCGTGGCCGTTTGCCAGCTCTGTCTGGCAACCGTGTCGGTGGCACGTAAAAGCACCATCCGTTCGCGTCCGTTGCCAGCCTCGGCTGGCCCCCGTGCCGGTGACACGTAAAAGCACCGTCCGTTCGTGGCCGGTTGCCAGCTCTGTCTGGCCCCGTGTCGGTGGCACGTAAAAGCACCATCCGTTCGTGTCCGTTGCCAGCATCGCCTGGCCCCGTGCCGGTGACACGTAAAAGCACCATCCGTTCGTGGCCGTTCGCCAGCTCTGTCTCGCACCTGTGCAGGTGGCACATAAAAAACACCCACTACACTCGCGGAGTGGTTGGCTTTAGGAAGGGCATCCAGCCGTAGAAACACTGCCAGATCTGACTGGGCCTGACGAAGCCTTCCAGCTTCACAGACCCCAGTTGACCCGTCCAACCCATGCTAGCATGGAAAACGGACGCTAAACGATGATGATGATGATGATGAAATCCACAACACCATCTCTTTGAAGAGATGGTGTTGTGGATTCCCACCTCGGCATCCAAAACTCAGAGTCTTATCTTGGCTATTGAATAATTGTCACATATTATTTTACAGATAAATTCCTCTATTTACATAATATTGAGATCTCTTTCTTTTGTTATCTTACCGTTTTTGATCTCTTGAGCACCACCAGCAAAAAAATTTTTTTCCTCTGTCTTCCCTTCTCGGGATCTTTCCTTCTCCTTTGTTTCCAACGAAGAGCTCCGCTCGAAGCGTTAAACCCTCCTTCCCTTCTTTCCTGAGCATCAAATAATACTTTAATTGTTCCACGTCCTCGCGTTGCTGTGTTTTCTTGTTTGGATTAACTATATATATATATATATATATATATATATATATATACATATACACACACACACACACGCACACACACACACAATGGTCTTCTTTCAGTTTCTGTCTACAAAATCCACTCGTAAGGCTTTGGTCAGCTCAGGGCTATAGTAGAAGACACTTGCCCAAGGTGCCACAGAGAGACTGAACTCAGAACCATGTTGGGGTTAGTAGCCCGTGCTCTTAACCACTACGCCACGTTGTCGATACGTAAACCCCTTAACGCACAACCACGCCTGCACCTGAATGCTGTACGCACGTATGTATGTATGCGTGGATGCGCAATGGCCCAGCAGTTAGGGCAGCAGACTCGTGGTCATAGGATCGCGGTTTCAATTCCCAGACCGGGCGTTGTGAGTGTTTATTGAGCGAAAACACCTAAAAAGCTCCACGATGCTCCGGCAGGGATGGTGGTGATCCCTGCTGTACTCTTTCACCACAACTTTCTCTCACTCTTACTTCCTGTTTCTGTTGTGCCTGTATTTCAAAGGGCCGGCCTTGTCACTCTCTGTGTCATGCTGAATATATCCCCGAGAACTGCGTTAAGGGTACACGTGTCTGTGGAGTGCTCAGCCACTTACACGTTAATTTCACGAGCAGGCTGTTCCGTTGATCGGATCAACCGGAACCCTCATCGTCGTAACCGACGGAGTGCTTCCATCCATGTATGTATGCATGTGTGTATATAATGTTCATGTGCTCTTATTTTTTATTTGCCAGGGAGCTAACCAACATATCCATTCTTGAGCGATATATTCATTTGAGAATTATTGATGTGAGCAACAATCAGTTATCCAGCTTAAGCCCTTTGGACTACTTACCAAATCTGTTGTCTCTGAAAGCAGACAGAAACATCATTGAAAACGTGGACATTAAGCCACATGCTTTTTTACAATATATTTCCATGAATAATAATAAGATCGAGGAGATTTCTGAAGGCATGTCACACCCCCTCGTCAGACATATAGACCTCGCTGGTAAGTATAACTTATTTCTGTGAGGACAACTTTGCTGTCCAATGTTTGTTTCCTCTATCATTTGTCTTTTACTTTTTACATGCTTCAATCGAGGGAGGGCTTTACTAAGCAGTCCCTCGGTATGCTAGAAACAGCAGCCAAATCTTTGTCAACTTTGGGATCTTAGATAGGTTCAACATAGCAGGTGGCACGTAAAAAGCACCCACTACACTCACGGAGTGGTTGGCGTTAGGAAGGGCATCCAGCTGTAGAAACACTGCCAGATCAGACTGGAGCCTGGTGCAGCCTTCTTGCTTCCCAGATCCCCGGTCGAACCGTCCAACCCATGCTAGCATGGAGAACGGACGTTAAACGATGATGATGATGATGTAGTTGTAAACACAATGCCTTGATAAAACATGGTGGTCACAGTTGGAATGCCTGTGGTCACAGGTCTGCTAAGTGATTATAAAAGCTAATGTAGCCGGCTATGTTTTAAGCATTAACTAATAATAAGTAGCATGTTGAAAGCTGAGCTGGGGAATTAGCTCAGATGGTAGAGCGCTTGCTTAGCATGCGAGAGGTACTGGGATCAATGCCCGGATTCTCCAACTTAAAATTTTTATTTCTTTTTGTGGCAGGGCACCAACCTCCTTAAATGATTTAGTCAATCAAATCTCCCACCACCATCGCCACCCCTCATCAGTAATTAGTCTAGTGCTTATACTATCAATTCGTTTTGCCAGACTGCTAAGTTGCAGGGATGCAAACAAAGCAGCTCTTGTCAAACTGTCCAACTAAAGGACCTCCTCGACCCAGAAAACATCCTTAACTCCCAGACAGAAATCTTCAGACCCTGCTTGCATTTCAGGAATTTCCTGCTGGCATCCTGGGATCCACATGCCAACAGGGTCAATTACAAATAGTGATCAAAGGGAGATGATCCCTTGTTGTTGACAGAGTAACAAAGTCTTTTCCTCCTCCATTTCCTAGAGAGGCCATAGGCCAACGGGTTTAGGGGGTCAAGAGAAATGTTGTAAAGTTAAGCACTTTATGAACATAAAACCCAGGGTAACCACATGGACTGGCCATATCTATCATATATATCTATTATATATATAGATAGATAGATAGATAGATAATGTGGAAGGTGCATGGCTAAGTGGTTAAGGTATTCAGCTCACGGTCATAAGGTCATGAGTTCAGTTCCAGCCAACACATTGTATCCTTGGACAAGACACTTTATTTCACATTGCTCCAACCCTGCCAGATCAGACTGGAGCCTGGTGCAGCCTCCTGGCTTCCCAGACCCCAGTCGAACCGTCCAACCCATGCTAGCATAGAAAACGGACGTTAAACAATGATGATGATGATGATGATGTCATCACTTAATAATTTTTCTGTGATGTCATGTCATCATTTAACGACCGTTCGGTTGTAGCATCAGTTAACAATTATACTGTAGCATCATCACTTCACAACTACATTATCGTGTCAATTGTATTGTAATCTAACGAGTAAGTAAAATCTAGAAATTTGCTGTTTGTTGACATTTCTTTGTTTTTGACTTTGTTCCAGGCAACAGAATCAAGGAACTATCACAATTGAATGAAGAGAATTACCCTAAACTTGCCATTCTCAAACTCCAAGAGAATGCTATTGAAACCATCAAAGACATCAATCTACCAAGTCTAACATCGCTTTCACTTGTGAGTCATAATTTCTAAATCTTTGACCTTGATTTAAATTTTGCCAAAATATATATCTTTTATATTTTACCTGTTTCAGTCATTGGACTGTGGCCATGCCGGAGCATTGCTTTGATGGGGTTTTAGTCAAAGAAATTAACCCCAGTACTTCTTTTACAAAGCCTGGTATAAACACATCAAAACACAAAGACACCCATGCATATATGTAATCATCATCATCATCATCATCATCGTTTAACGTCCGTTCTCCATGCTAGCATGGGTTGGACGGTTCGACCGGGGATCTGGGAAGCCAGAAGGCTGCACCAGGCTCCGGTCTTATCTGGCAATGTTTCTACAGCTGGATGCCCTTCCTAACGCCAACTACTCCGAGACTGTAATGGGTGCTTTTTACGTGCTACCTGCACTGGTGCCAGGTGAGGCTGGCATCGGCCACAGTCGGATTGGTGCATTTTACGTGCCACCTGCACGGAAGCCAGTCAAGGCGGCGCTGGCTTCGGCCACGATTCGGATGGTGCTTTTTACATGCCACCGATACAGAAGCCAGTCGAGGCGGCACTGGCTTCGGCCACGATTCGGATGGTGCTTTTTACGTGCCACCGACGTATATTTAAATACACAATGGTTGCTGGATTTGATCATTGGTTGCTGGATTTGTGTTTACTGTCCTCACTCAAGTGGTTGACAGTTGTCTGGACTGGTGAGCTATTGTGTTAATGGTATTTCCTCTTTCTGTATACTCTGGAAAGAGAAAATAACATTGTTATTGAGTGAGAGAGCAGTGCATACCATAATCTACCCATCATGACTACCCGTCTGATAAGGGTACACCAGGCACATGCATCACAACCAGATATGCATGACATGGAAATATCATATCAAGATAAACAGTGCATGACTTTACAAATGGGGCCCCGTTAGAATTTCCTTCAGTTCCAGCAGCTCATCCTGCTCAAAAGGTCCCTGAATAAGGTTTGTTTAAGGATATTGAACAAAACACCTATATTTCTAGAGGTGAATTATTCAACCTCCAAAGAATTCCTCTCAACACATGGCTATGATGCTCCCCCACTACTTCTGCTCGTGATCAGAGATGCACATATTGTCAGCCACCAAGGTACATGCTCAATTGGTTAAGATCAAACAACTGACAAGCAAATCTATGGTATTGAGCAGAATATTTGCTGTAGCTCATCTTTTATACCAAGACAAAACAATGTACATGATAACACTTCCAATCAGTTAAGATCAGAAGCCACGAGAGCCATTGCCTGGTACTGCATCAGGGTATTTATTATTATTATTATTTTTATTATTATTATTATTATTATTATTATTACTATTATTATTATTATTATTATTATCATTATTATTATATGTTTGACTTTTGCTTTACATTTGTACAAGTTGACTCCAAGTCTCACCCAGAGACCTCAAGAGACAACAAGTTGAAAGTTCATATTGGTGTTATGCCTAGGGTGCCTTTGGTTTTGTACTTAGTGTTGTACTAGTGAATGTTTAAAAAACCATAAGAAAATTATGTTTGTTTTCAAACTTGAGATTATATAGAAAGTATTTTGTGTAGGATATGAGCAGTTCCCATGAGCACTATCTTTTGAATTTCTGCCATTTTGGGGTTTCCTGGTATCTGAGTTAGGTAGAAATCAGCCCCTTTTGCTATCATTCCCAGGACACTATTATTATTATTACAGTACATGCTAGTGTGTAAGACATGCATGTTTTTATTCTTAAACGACAAAAGATTGCCATGTATCTAATACGACTGTACTAAAGGTGTGATACCCAGTGTATGGGTGTATGATGAAACATTAACCCTTTAGCATTCAGATTATTCTATCAAATGCAATATTTATTTATTCAAATTGCTTTGAATTAATCATGCCTTTATCTCATAGCTTTGAGATTTCAATGATGCGATTGTTTATTTTTAGAATTACATTGCAGAATAGGTTTGAGAGGCCAGATTTAGTCATTTTCTCCATAAAAAAGGTAGAATATTTGGGTCCAATATGATCAGTTTAAATGCTAAAGGATTAACTTTTTTCCACCCAAAAATTTGGGGTTTCATTTTTGGATTTGGTTTGCAAGATTCTTTATATGAGTTTGTGTGTTGAAGCATATTCTGTTGTCTGGAGAGAGTCATTTTCTTTTTGTGCCTTATAATGTAACACACTCACCAGTAAAATATCCACTTATTTCTTATTTCTATTTTCCTAAAATTTTCGTTGCATCTTGCAACCTTTTCAAAACTATTGAAAAGGTTGCAAGACGCAACAAAAGTTTTCGGAAAATAAAAATAAGTGGAAATTTTACCGGTGAGTGTATTACATTATGAGGCACAAAAAGAAAATGACTCTCCCCAGACACAACAGAATTTGGGGTTTGTCTATTGTGAAAGTGCACCTTATATAGTGGCAAACAGTATTTTCATCTCCCAACTTTTATCTCCAGATGGATGTTAGAAGATAATTGTGTTTAATCCATTCCTTTGTTGTCTGTATTTGTAGGGTCATAATAAGATGACAGATTTTCAGTGGATCTCGAATCTGGTTAATTTAGAATTCTTAGAAATAAACAACAATTCTATAGACAGGCTTGATGGATTTAACGACAACATGAAGAAACTGAAATACATTGACCTGAAGTAGGTTTTCTTTTAAACTATTTAGTTTATTGATTTGTCTGTTTATATTCTCCTATTTTTATACTATTTATATCAACACCTTTCTCACACATATCATACCAAACACCTTTGACCTCCTCCTCCTCACATTTGACCTTTGACCTCTGTCTTCCATTCAACCCCAGCCACACATCAATTCATATATTCTTGATGTATTTCCATCACAATTTATACAAGAGTAAAGACTAAAATATTTATATGGGAGATAAATGGAAGCAAACAAAGAGAGAAGGCAAGAGGAACTTGTATTATAATTTCAGACCGGTCAATATATATATATATATTAGTCCAAGCAGTTTGGCTGTTGACCTTCACCAAAAAAACAAAAAATTGTTTCAGGCTATTTACTACTATATTCTGATTTTAAATAGAATGTTTGACCCTTCTGATACCAACCAACCCAAGACCTCCTCTACACCTAGGATAATCTTTTACTCTTTTACTTGTTTCAGTCATGTGACTGTGGCCATGCTGGAGCACCGCCTTTACTCTAGCACATCGATCCCAAGATTTATTCTTTGTAAGCCTTGTACTTATTCTATCGGTTCTCTTTTGCTGAACTGGTAAGTTACAGTAACATAAACACACCAGCATCGGTTGTCAAGCGATGTTGAGGAGAGAAACACAGACGCACAAACATACACACACACATACACACACATATATATATATATACATATATACGACGGGCTTCTTTCAGTTTCCGTCTACCAAATCCACTCTCAAGGCTTTGGTCGGCCTGAGGCTATAGTAGAAGACACTTGCCTAAGGTGCCACGCAGTGGGACTGAACCCAGAACCATGTGGTTGGTAAGCAAGCTATTTACCACACAGCTACTCCTACGCCTATATAGGATACTAATTTCTTGTTGAAAATGATCTCAAATTAAAACCTTCCATCAAATTTCCATCTTAATTTGTGTTCCAAAAACCAGCTTTATAAGGATAAAGCTATTTCGCTAAATTCCTCATTATTTTCAAAATTAATTGAAACAAAACCAGTCTACTTCAAGAGAAATATGGTGACAAAAGAGTTACATTTTTTTTTCTTTTTTTGCCCACAAGGGGCTACACACAGAGGGGACAAACAAGGACAGTCAAAGGGACTAAGTCGATTACATCGACCCTAATGCGCTACTGGTACTTAATTTATCGACCCAAAAGGATGAAAGGCACAGTCGACCTCAGCGGAATTTGAACTCAGAACGTAACAGCTGACAAAATATTTATTTCTTTACTACCCACAAGGGACTAAACACAGAGGGGACAAACAAGGACAGACAAACGGATTAAGTCGATTATATCGACCCCAGTGCGTAACTGGTACTTATTTAATCAACCCCAAAAAGATGACAGGCAAAGTCGACCTCTGCGGAATTTGAACTCAGAATGTGACAGCTGACAAATTATTTATTTCTTTACTGCCCACAAGGGGCTACACACAGAGGGGACAAGCAAGGACAACAAAGGGATTAAGTCAATTATATCGACCCCAGTGCATAACTGGTACTTAATTTATCGACCCCGAAAGGATGAAAGGCAAAGTTGACCTCGGCGGAATTTGAACTCAGAACGTAACAGCAGACGAAATACCTATTTCTCTACTACCCACAAGGGGCTAAACACAGAGAGGACAAACAAGGACAGACACATGGATTAAGTCGATTATATCAACCCCAATGCGTAACTGGTGCTTATTTAATCGACCCCAAAAGGATGAAAGGCAAAGTCGACCTCGGTGGAATTTGAACTCAGAACGTAGCGGCAGACGAAATGCCGCTAAGCATTTCGCCCGGCGTGCTAACGTTTCTGCCAGCTTGCTGCCTTAAAGGAGTTCCGCATTTTGACTTGTTATTACATCCCCTCGTGCATCATTGTTCCTTTCAATGAAGTCCAAAAGAAAAACAGAATTTCCTGATTGGCAAAGTGGCAGTGAGTGACACCAAAAAAAAGATGTCACAGATCATGTGATTTCATGAGAAAGTCAGTTAACTGTTAGTACTGGTTTAATATTGGTTAGTATTACAACTTAATACATCATCATTAAGAGTAGGCGCAGGAGTGGCTGTGTGGTAAGTAGCTTGTTTACCAACCACATGGTTCCAGGTTCAGTCCCACTGCGTGGCACCTTGGGCAAGTGTCTTCTACTATAGCCTCGGGCCGACCAAAGCCTTGTGAGTGAATTTGGTAGACGGAAACTGAAAGAAGCCTGTCGTATATATGTTTAGGTACATGTATGTGTGTGTATATGTTTGTATGTCTGTGTTTGTCCCTCTTGAAAACTGATGGTGGTGTGTTTGCATCCCTGTAACTTAGCGGTTCGGCAAAAGAGACTGATAGAATAAGTACTAGGCTTACAAAGAATAAGTCGTGGGGTCGATTTGCTCGACTAAAGGCAGTGCTCCAGCATGGCCGCAGTCAAATGACTGAAACAAATAAAAGAGAGAGTAAAAGAGAGTAATCACATCATTGAAACCTTAAAGCTGCAAAATAATGCTTGGTTAAGTTACATCATCATCATCATCATCATCATCATTAAACATCTGTGTTCCCTGCTGTTTCCATGGATTGGATGATTTGAGAGGAACTGGCCAGGCAGAAGACTGCCCCATGCTTCTGCATCTGTTTTGGCATGGGTTCTTTTTTTTTTATGGCTGGATGCCCTTCCTAACACGAACCACCCTGCAGAGTGGACTCAGTGCTTTTTACATGGCACCAGTACAGGCAAGATCAGTTTCAACATGGTTTCTGCAGCTGATTGCCCTTCCAAATGCCAACCACTTTACAGTGTTTTACTGAATGCTTTTTCAAGTGGCACCAGCACTGACAGGGTCACCAAGTAAACTTGCAAGATAAAGACCCTGTGAATAAATAAGCATTACTTTTGACAGAATAATCTGTCAAAAGGGTCAAATATTCAACCATTGAGCAAAATATTGTCATCCCTTTGCACTCTGTCCATTTTCCTTCTTCTATTTCAGAGAGAATATCGTTGACGAGTTGAGCGAAGTAGAAAAACTGACCTGTCTACCAGCTCTTACTATTTTGTTGCTGACCGGTAAGTCTCACATCTCACAACTTATTATCATATTGGCAATATTTATGCTCATAGGCGTGGGAGCGGCTGTGTTGTAAGTAGCTTGCTTACGAACCACATGGTTCTGGGTTCAGTCCCAGACGGAAACTGAAAGAAGCCCGTCGTATATATATATATATATATATATATATATATATATATATATACCGGAGTAAACACATAAATGTGAAACAAGGTGGAAAAAAGAGTACTCAAATACCAGTGGTAGAGTAATATGCTTTATTTAAAGCAGCAGAAAATTCAACAAAACCTGTTACTGTGAGTTTCCCGTTGCTGTTCATCGGCTAGCAAAAACTGTCTGATGAACGGCAACAGGAAACTCAGAGTAACAGGTTTTGTTGAATTTTCTGCTGCTTTAAATAAAGTATATATTTCGTGTCCGTTGCCAGCCTCGCCTGGCCCTTGTGCCGGTGGCACATAAAAAGCACCATCCGTTCGTGGCCGTTTGCCAGCTCTGACTGGCACCTGTGCGGGTGGCACGTAAAAAGCACCCACTACACTCACGGAGTGGTTGGCGTTAGGAAGGGCATCCAGCCGTAGAAACACTGCCAGATTTGACTGGGCCTGATGAAGCCTTCTGGCTTCACAGACCCCAGTAGAACCATCCAACCCATGCTAGCATGGAAAACGGACGCTAAACGACGATGATGATGATGATGTATATGTTTGTGTGTCTGTGTTTGTGTGTCTGTATTTGTGTATCTGTGTTTGTCCCCCCTTCATTGCTGAAACAAGTAAAAGAGAGATAATGTTGTTGACCATGGGATTGCACCTAGAAAGTTCTTTCCAAGGCACAAGTCCAGGCAAGGTATTTTATGGAAGACCAGCAGTCACCCATGCATACCAGCCACCCCCTCTCCATGCCACTAATGTTATTGAAGGGAAAGGCAAAGGCCAATACAGCTTGGCACCAGTGATGCCATAACTCAATTCTTATTTCTTTATTGCCCACAAGGGGCTAAACATAGAGGGGGAGAAACAAGGACAGACAAATGGATTAAGTCGATTACATCAACCCCAGTGCATAACTAGTACTTAATCTATCGACTCCGAAAGGATGGAAGGCAAAGTCGACCTCGGCAGAATTTGAACTCAGAACGTAATGGCAGACGAAATAATGCTAAGAGCATTTCGCCCGGCATGCTAACGTTTCTGCCAGATTGCCACAACTCAATTCTACAGCTGAGTAAACTGGAGCAATGTAAAATAAAGTGTCTTGCTCAAGAACACAACACACAGCCCGGTCCAAGAATTGAACTCACTACCTCATGATTGTGAGCCCGACGCTCTAACAACTGAGCCATGTGCCTTCAGCACCAAGCCAACCAAAACCCTTTTAAGTTAATTTGGTAAACAGAAGCAAAAAGAAGCTTGTTGTGTGTGAGGTGGGGTGGGGTGGGGTGGAATTTGTGGGGTTACTGTCTCCTTGCTTTGACATCACATGGTGGTTGTAAAATGAGCTTCACTGCATGCAAGCAGTGTTTCCAATTTACTGTGAGGACACGTCTAGTCATAGGGAAATATTAACTTTACGGGGAAACAAATGAAGGTTGGCAGCAGGAAAGGCATCTGGTCGTAGAAAATTCACCTCAACAAAATTCTGCCCGACCCATGTGTGCATAGAAGAGTGGATTTTAAACCGACGATGATGCTGTCAATATGTGTTTATATCAGTCTATGACATCTGCATGCATTTCTTTGTCTGACGATATCAATGTATGCCTGTACAATAGAGAAACAGAAACTATAAAAAAAAAATGGCTCTAAATTAAAAGCCTCTCTTCACACTAACACAAAAAGAAAGAGTCTCTACATATCAAACCCCCAAACTCACCTCCTCTTCATGGTGCCACAGAAAATAGATCCAAAAAAAAAAAAGGCGAGCTGGCAGAAACGTTAGCACGCCAGGCAAAATGTTTAGCGGTAATTCATCTGCCGTTACGTTCTGAGTTCAAATTCCGCCGAGGTCGATTTTGCCTTTCATCCTTTCGGGGTCGATAAATTAAGTACCAGATGTGCACTGGGGTCGATATAATCGACTTAATCCCTTTGTTTGTCCCCTCTGTGTTTAGCCCCTTGTGGGTAGTAAAGAAATAGGTATTTCGTCTGTCGCTACGTTCTGAGTTCAAATTCCACCAAGGTCGACTTTGCCTTTCATCCTTTCGGGGTCGATAAAATAAGTACCAGTTACGCACTGGGATCGATGTAATCGACTTAATCCCTTTGTCTGTCCTTGTTTGTCCCCTCTGTGTTTAGCCCCTTGTGGGTAGTAAAGAAATAGGTATTTCGTCTGTCGCTACGTTCTGAGTTCAAATTCCGCCAAGGTCGACTTTGCCTTTCATCCTTTCGGGGTCAATATAATCGACTTAATCCCTTTGTCTGTCCTTGTTTGTCCCATCTATGTTTAGCCCCTTGTGGTCAAAAAGAAATAAGAAAATAGATCCCTGAATTAAAATCCTTCAAATTCCTCTCCCTTTAACAGTACAACAAAGAAGAGGTCCCAAAATATCAGACCCCACCAAATTCTCCTCCCTTCACAGACCATCAAAAACCAGTCATATCCTGTCCAAATATTCTACCTTGTTTTACGTCCAAACTGGCCAGATCTGGCCTCTTGCACCTACCCTACAATGTCATTATAAAAATTAACAACCACATCGTTGAAATCTCAAAGCTATGATGTGCATAATTAATTCAGAACAATGTGAATAAATTAGCAATTACATTTGACAGAAGAATCTAAATTGGCACTAATTAAAGTATATATTTTCTTTTTTGTTTTACTTATTTCAGTCATTTGACTGCAGCCATGCTGGAGCGATGCCTTGAGGGGTTTCAGTTGAACAAATCAGCCCCAGGACTTATTCTGTCAGTCTCTTTTGCTGAACCACTAAGTTACAGGGACATAAACATGCCAACACTGGTTATCAAGTGGTGATAAGGGGAACAAACACAGACACAAAGTCACACACACATAGAAAGATATATCAATTTTTCCACAAAAGAAAGCAATTTTTCCACATAGATGGCCAGATAACTGAAGAGATGGCAGCGTGGTTTTCCACCCCAGCATCTGAAACTCGGAGTTTTATCATGGCTACTGAATAATTGTCACATATTACATTTACAGATATATATACACACACACACAAGCTTCTTTCAGTTTTCATCTACCAAATACACCCACAAGGCTTTGGTCAGCCTGAGACTATAGTAGAAGACACTAACCAAAGGTGCCATGCAGTGGGACTGAACCCAAATCCGTGTGGTTGGGAAGCAAGCGTCTTACCACATGACCACTCCCGTACCTGTATATTTATGATTTTAATGTTAAAACAGCAGTAAAGAAAAAAATCTTGAAAAATATTGTGACAGTTATTCAAATTCTTACATTCTCTCGATGTCCTGTAATTCAGACTGCCTTATGGTGCCAAGCAGACCAAATGGAAAAAGCATTGCCCCAGGGGATGGTGAGGGAAATCCACTGAAGCAGGCACTCTGATTTACAAAGCACACACATGCAGATAGCCAAGCCATCTCCACCCCAAAAGTGGTGAAGAGGGATATGATATGGAGGCTGAGAACAACCGGAGATCTCCATTCCAAGAGGCTCGACCATAAACCTGTCAAACAAAACCCCCAAATATCTTTCTCTTCACACTACTACAAACTTAATTATTTGACAAATAACTGTGCATACTGCTATTGTTTCTTGGTTACAGTCTCAGGCTGTGTTGTGTTCTTGAGCAAGTGACTTTATTTCATGTTGCTCCAGTTCACTCAGCCTTTCATTTGGACAACATCAGTGCTGGGGAGAGCGGGATGGGTATGCATAGGCAGCGAGCTGGCAGAATCGTTAGCACGCCAGGTGAAATGCTAAGCAGTATTTCGTCTGCCGCTACGTTCTGAGTTCAAATTCCACCAAGGTCGACTTTGCCTTTCATCCTTTCAGGGTCGATTAAATAAGTACCAGTTACGCACTGAGGTCGATTTAATCGACTTAATCCATTTGTCTGTCCTTGTTTGTCTCCTCTGTGTTTAGCCCCTTGTGGGTAGTAAAGGAATAGGTATGCATAGGCAACTACTGGTCTTCCATAAACAACCTTGTCTGGAGGATAACTTCCTAGTTTCAATCCCTTGGTCATTCATGACCAAAGGGTGTCTTTATATTTTTTACATGTTTCAGTCATTTGACCTGTGGCCATGCTGGAACACATTTTGTTTTTTTAATTAACATTTTTAAATCCAGATAATCCAGTCTCTAAAGAACCAGATTTCCGTGTTGAAGTTCTCAGCTTCTTGCCAACTCTTATCACCTTGAATTACTCTGATATCACTGAGGAAGAGAGAGGTGAAGCTTACGAGGTTTTAAAAGAGCGCCAAGAGGCTCAGGTATGTATTGCAGTATTTGTATGACTTACAAACACCAACGCTTACCTTTCTGACCATCACTTAGTAATTGTGGTGTGAGGGAGTTTTCGGTAACTGTTTGACAGAGCAAGATGTCAAATGGTGAGGGGGGAATGTAACAATGTCTCAAAGAGAGACGTGGAAAGGTACCATGGTATCAAAGAGATGGCATACATGATGCAAGAAAGACAGAGAAACATGGCAATATATATATATATATATATATATATATATATATATTATATATATATATATATATATATATATATATATATACATATATACTCTTTTACTTGTTTCAGTCATTTGACTGTGGCCATGCTGGAGCACCACCTTTAGTCGAGCAAATTGCCCCCAGGACTTTGTAAGCCTAGTACTTATTTTATCGGTGTCTTTTGCCGAACCGCTAAGTCATGGGGACGTAAACACACCAGCATCAGTTGTCAAGCGATGTTGGGGTGGGGGACGAACACAGATACACAAACATATGCACACATAGAAGAACAACAACAACAACAACAACAACGACAACGAGCATGTCCATTAATGGCTGACAATATGTGCATCTCATCTCTGATCACGAGCAGAAGTAGTGGGGGAGCATCACAGCCATGTGTTGAGAGGAATTCTTTGGAGGTTGAATAATTCACCTCTAGAAATATAGGTGTTTTGTTCAATATCCTTAAACAAACCTTATTCAGGGACCTTTTGAGCAGGATGAGCTGCTTGAACTGAAGGAAATTCTAATGGGGTCCCATTTGTAAAGTCATGCACTGTTTGTCTTGATATGATATTTCCATGTCATGCACATATGGTTGTGATGCATGTACCCTGATCAGACGAGTAGTCATGATGGGTAGATTATGGTATGCACTGCTCTCTCACTCAATAACAATGTTATTTTCTCTTTCCAGAATACACAGAAAGAGGAAATACCATTACCACCATAGCTCACCAGTCCAGACAACTGTCAACCACTTGAGTGAGGACAGTAAACACAAATCCAGCAACCACTGATCAGACATTCCTATAACATAAGCAAGTTACAAAGGTGTAATATTGATATCGTATCAATATAATATCTGTGAAATATTGATGTAATATTTCTATGATAAAAAAATGCAACATTATACGATATTCTTCTGAACACAATAAACAGACTTTCTTCTTGAATTGGTTTTTATACTTTAATACCATTGTACTTCTAAACATGCTGCAGTTTTGTATCGTTTGCTTTTTAGTATATGTTATTTTGTGTAACTTTGTAGCTTTTACTGTTTGTACTAACTTGAATGCCAAAGTACTTCCTGTCCTCTCTGAGAGTTCAATATTTTGTTTAGGTATAACTACAGCTGTTTTGATGTGGAGTTTTGCTTTGTGACTATGTGGCTTCAGGTGTGACACCTTGGGCAAATTTCTTTTACTATTATAGCACCGAGTGAGTCAATGACTTGTGAGCAACAGATAGAAACTATGTCAGCCCATCATATATACATGTACACCTTTACATTCACTTCTGACTGAATGTTAAGCAATGATAAAATTCCTGCATCAAACCAAAATAAATCTCTTCACCTATTTTACTATCAACCCATAACCTACAAACACATGCTTTCCCCTATTCTCTTTAGTTCCCCATTTCCTACATGACTATTTCCCACTTACTTACACCATATCTTATCTTCATACTGTCCACCTACCAAAAACACAAAACAAAACTTACCAAAATCAAAAAGAGCCATAGTAGATCAGTCTGATTAAAGTGAATGAGCCAAAATTCTGAAGTCACTGTGAATCTTTTCTGTATAAATTTATACACACACACCAACATATATAACAGGTTTGTGTACAACTTCCATAAATCAATTTCACACAAAAGAAATTGGTCAGCCGTAGATTATAGGAGATACTTGCCCAAGATGCCACACAATGAGATGAAACTCAAAACGACAGGGTTACCAGAGAGCCACACTTGAGCATATATGTCATGTCTACACATAGGGCGAGATTACATTATCTGCTGTGTTCTTCCTATTTTAAGACAATGTGTGATTTGAGTGAGATGTGACAGCCTTTTCTAGCATGCTACTTAACTTCATACAGGCACACTCATTGTCTTTCCCAAAGGTAAATATCAAATATAAATAAATGTAGTCCAATCTTTTCCAATGTTAATTTCCTTTGGCCCTTAACACACATATATCCATGTGACATAAAAGAACCACCCCTGGTAACACAAGCACACATACACACACACATATATATAATGTATGCATATGCAAATACATGATATGCATATTCATAGCTGGGCTGTGTGGTAAAGCGTTCACTTCCCAACTGTATGGTTCTGGGTTCAGTGTTACTGCAAGGCTCTTTAGACAAGTGTTTTCTACTGAGTGGATTTGGTAGACAGAAACTGAAAGAAGCCTGTTGTGTGTGTGTGTGTGCATATATGAGTGTGTGCACGCATGTATGTTTCTGTGTGTTTTCTTTTCACATTGCATGAAAGTTGTAAACGAGTGTCACTGTCCTACAAGCAGAGTCATTCATTTCCCCTATTCTCTGAGAACATGTCTGGCCATGAAGAAATATTACCATGCTTAGAAAAAAGTGAGGGTTGGTGTAAGGAAGGGCATCCGGCCATAAATGTACCTCAAATAAACTTAGTCCAATCCATGCAAGCATGGAAAAGTGGATGCTAAGTGATTACGATGATTAGGTGCATACAACAGGCACGTAAAAGCACCCATTACATTCTTTGAGTGGTTAGAATTAGGAACGGCATCCAGCTGTAGAAACCATGCCAGATCAGATTGGAGTCTGGTGCAGACCCTCGGCTTACCAACCCTGGTCAAACTGCAACTCATGCCAGCATGGACAACGGACATTAACCCTTTCATTACCAACCCGGCTGAAACCAGCTCTGGCTCTGTTGTACAAATGCCTTGTTTTCATAAGATTTGAATTAAAATCTTCCACCAGACCTTAGTCACAATTTATGTTCCTAAATGGTAACTAATTTATTTTACTAAATTCTTTGTTATATTCAACCCTTTTGACACCAACCCGGCTGCATCTAGGTAACCAAAATTTTGCCTTGGAGTACAGGCTTTCTCATTGGCTCATTGCCAAAAGGATGATTTGGTTCAAAGCAGGGAAGTAACGTTTGACCCTTTCGTTACCAACCTGGCTCTGGTTCTGTAGTATAAATGTCTTGTTTTCATAAGTTTTGAATTAAAATCTCCCACCAAACTTTAGTCACAATTTATGTTCCTAACACTAGCTGAATGATAACTAAGGTTATTTTACTAAATTCTTTGTTATATTTAAAGTAATTGAAAGAAACACAGAGCTTCTCAAAATAAATACGGTAATGAAAGGGTCAAACGATGATGAGGATATAAAAAACATTCACACCCACCCTCTTTAATAATGAAAGAGACAGACAGTTTCATTAACCATTTAATTAATTTTTTATTTATCAAACGAGAACAAGAAGGTGACAATAATTCTTCAGTCCTCTTGTATTTAGTCATTCAAAGGAACTTTGGTTTTCTTTTCTTTTCTGCCATAGAAGCAAAGACTTGAACAAATCTTTAAATGACACCACCAAAATCAAAATGTTCATTAACAGGTGATTATAGTGACCGTGATGATTTAATAGGGCCGATTCCATTGTCTTCAAGTGACAGACAGAACATCACACAATTCAGAATGGTTAAATTTCCTGCAAATAAAAATTGAAGAATGTTTTCAGCATTTCAAAGATTATTTCATAATATCATCACACATGAAAGAATTATATTTCAAAATTTCATATACGTCCAGCCATGTGAAAACAAGTAGGGGCTGGTGAGAGGAAGGACATCTGCCCATGAAAAAATCTACTTCAATAAACTTCTGACTCATGCAAGGAAGGAAAAGTAGACAGTAAAACAGTGATGATGATGAAGTTTGCTTCCCAACCACAAGGTTTCAAGTTCAGTCTCACTGTGTGACACTTTGGACAAGTATCTTCTACTATAGCCCTAGCTATAGAAGGCAGACCAAAGTTTTGTGAATGGTAGAATGAATCTAAAAGAAGACCAGTGTGTGTGTGTGTCTCTCCTAGGTCTGACATTGTGGGGTTATTGTAAACGAATGTCATTCATCTCCATTATTCCGCAAAAACATGTCTGGGGACGGGGAAATATTACCTCATTCAGAAACAGGTAAGCCGTAGAAAATCTGCTTCACTAGACATGTCTGACCCATGCAAGCATGGAAAAGCGGACTTGATAATAATAATCCTTTCTACAACAGGCACAAGGCAGGGGGTAGGGACTAGTCGATTACATTGACCCCAGTGCTCAACTGGTACTTATTTTATTGACCCCAAAAGCATGAAAGGCAAAAGTTGCCCTTGGCAGAATTTGAACTCAGAATTTAAAGACTGACAAAATGCCGCTAAGCATTTCACCCAGCATGCTAACGATTCTACCAGCTCACCACCCTTGATAACAATGATGATGATGATGATGATGGTCATTATCACCATCATCTTCTTCTTCCTCTCCTCCTCTTTATGTCTATTTTCCATCCTTACATGTGATGGGCAGTTCTTCTCCACTACAGCATCTTGCAACTTATTGTGGTTCTTTGTCAACGTTTTTGTAATGGTCAGCCTCCTAATATAAGTTCCCTTAATCATCTTCCTATGTCTTCCTCTTCCACAAAATCTTCCCATTTGGGTCACCTGGCACTTTCTTTTTACCCAGTCATCATCATCTTTATACATTACACATCTGAACCAGCTCAGAACCGCAATAACTTGTATCATCATTTTAATGTCCACTTTTCAGTGCTTGCATGGGTCAGAGTTCATTGAGGCAGATTTTGTATGGACGGATGCTGCTGCTGTCACCAACCCTCATCTGTTTCCAGCCAAAGTAATATTTCCCCAGGACCAGACAGGTTTTCACAAAATAACAGAAATGAATGACATACATTTATGACATTTTACCATATCAAGTCAAGGACGGATACACACACCAAATGACAAGCTTCTTTCAGTTTCCATCTACCAAATCCACTCACAAGACCTTGGTCAGACCAGGGCTATAATAGAAGACACTTGCCCGAGGTGTCACGCAATAGGGACAAACCCAGTACCCTATGATCGAGAAGCTAACTTCTTAACCACACAGCCATGTCTGTGCCCATGGTAAAAAAGGGTAATATATGATCAAGTACTGGCTATTCGTTATCATTTCATAACAACAAGATGAAGAGAACAATTTTAGGGTTTAACCCTTTCATTACCAACCTAGCTGAGACCGGCTCTGGCTCTGTAGTACAAATGTCTTGTTTTCATAAATTTTGAATTAAAATCTTCCACCAAACCTTAGTCACAATATGTTCCTAACACTAGCTTAATGATAACCAAGTTATTTTACTAAGTTCTTTGTTACATCTAAAATAATTGAAAGAAACACAGAGCATCTCAAAATAAATACGGTAATGAAAGGGTTAACTTACTTGGCCACTTCAGCTCCACAGTTATCGATTATCACAGTTCTAGCTTCCTTGGTGATGATCAGGGCATAGAGTAAGTCCAGGTAGGCACTGCTATAGTCCACATGAACACTGGTCTCTAGGGAAAAGAAAGTAAAACAGAATGGTTTTTGAAGACAACAACAGTATTACTGAAGATGAGAAGGATAGGAAGAAGGTGAAGTCAAGAGGAGGAAGAAAATTATATTGAAAGAGAAACTAAGGAATAAAAGAGTGATGATGAAAAGTAAATAGCTGCAAACCTATATATATATATAAGCATGTGTTAGGACTGAATGTTTTAATATGTATTAAAAAATTTTGAGAAACATTGCTTTTAATAAAATATCCAGATGAAACAAAACACTTTTTGTAGTACTCGTTATTTTCATACACACACGCGCACACACACACACTCTGCATCAAATGAAATGAATGAAGGATACTTACTCTGGACATCAACAAGTAGTTTTAACAATCGAGGGATCCAGCCAGTTTGTAATAACACTGTAGTGGTCAGCTGTGGGTGACTCTGGATACATTTGGTCAGCACTGGAAGAGATAGACAGTAATTTCATTTGAAGCAACAGTGCAAAGGAGTCAAATCAAGACGATACAGAAGAATTAGTTATTTTACCACCACCATCATCATCATCGTTTAACGTCCACCTTCCAATGCTGGCATTGATTGGACAGTTTGACAGGGGCTGACCAGGCAGGTGCTGACCAGACAGGAGCCTGCACCGGATTTCTATGTCCATTTTGGCATGGTGTTTTTTTTTTGGAGCTGGATGACCTTCCAAATGCCAACCACTTTACAGTGAGGACTGGATGCTTTTCCATGGTACCAACATTGGCAGGGTCACCAAGTAACTAGCAAGACAAAGATGCTTTTGAGAGGAGAGGGGTCATCGGAGGAGGTGATGTGTCAGATGATGAAAAGGTCGAGAGAGACAGAGAGGCAGAAACAGGTGTCTTACTGTAAAGTTTACGATTCTGGTTGTGGATAAAGAAGACTGTGGGAACAAATTAAGCAATTTTTGGCAAAATATGAACCCTTTTGCCAAGTTATAACAAAAAGTTAGTGAAATATTTAAAATGTTTACAGTTGGATGTGCCAATGGCACGTAAAAAGCACCCACTACACTCACGGAGTGGTTGGCATTAGGAAGGGCATCCAGCTGTAGAAACACTGCCAGATCAGACTGGGCCTGGTGCAGCCTTCTGGCTTCCCAGACCCCAGTTGAACCGTCCAACCCATGCCAGCATGGAAAGTGGACGTTAAACGATGATGATGAATTTGACAAAAAATGTGAATTTTTAATTATTATTTTCTGAGATTTTACAAAAACAACAAAAATATTATTAAAAAAAAACAAAAATATTTGTTACCCAGTGACAGAGAATGCGGACAGAAATAGATGTGTTGTTGTAAAAGAGATACATGGCCATCCAGCCTGAGGGTAGACAAAAGAAACAGCAGCAATGATTCAGAAAACACAGAACAATTCTCAAGAGGAAATCATGATCACCTTTCATAGTTGACAGCCAATAACCTGACACAGAATCCCAATGAACCTGGTATTCTTCGTTGATGACCAGCACTTTTTCTTTCCGGTTCCGCTGAGAGTCTAAAAGGTGGGCCCTACTTAGGAACGTTATTGTTGACTTTAATAACGTCTTCTGTTTCGCTTCTTCCACTTCTACAAAACAAAAGAAACATCGAATGTAATGCAAGAGGAGGAAAAACTCAAGTTATTGAATCGCTTGGAGTGGCTGTGTGGTAAGTAGCTTGCTTACGAACCACATGGTTCCAGGTTCAGTGGATGCTAAACTGACCAAGGATGCTAAACTTTTCAGGTGAGATGACACAGGACTGAGATACCTCGCACCTTGTTGTACTCAAGAAGACCCGTACTCTGCGGCAGAAGTGTTAAGACTGATCCCTCTGGCAGTGAAAAGCACTTGTGACGGTGCGACGTAAACGCGCCCATGTGGTGCCACACGAAAGCACCTGTGTTGTGCCGTGGACTTGGACAATAGTTAAAATGACTGAAACATGTAGAGCGTTTAGATAAGAAGATGGCTTACCTCTTGTTATGCGATGCGAATTGAATAGTGTCAGGCCAAGAAAGGACATCACAGCAACTACATTGAGACATTCACTTTTGAAAACTGAAACATTAAGGAATAACAATTAAAATAAACACAAACACAACACACACATGCATGCACACACGTGTGCACAAACACACATGCATGTGTCTTTTATTGTGTGTCTTATCTTTTACTTGTTTCAGTCATTGGACTGCAGCCATGCTGGAGCACAATGATGTGATTGTATATTTTAGAATGGCATTGTAGGGTAGATGTGAGAGATCAAATCAGGCCAGTATGAACATAAAAGAGGTGGAATATATGGGGCTGGATATAACCAGTTTAAATACTAAAGGGTTAAAACCCATGGGAATCTTAATTTTGCATATAAAACCTGAAGTGACTTTGCGTGAAATTTTTATGGGTAAAAAGTGCATCTAACATACCATCAAAGATGGTGATTAATATTTCATTTTCTCTCAAGACTATGACAAGAATGACAAGAAATTTGCTGAATGCTTACCAGTTTGGTGAAGGACTTCTGAGATTCTGTTGAATAAACTAACGTATATGGAGTCTGAGTCAATAAAACATGTGTCTGTCTCGGTAAGTTGAAGCAAAAGGTCAGAAAGTGTCTCCACACACAGCTGGAAATAACAACAATAATATCGGGATATTTAGAAGTCAGAACTGTTAGGAACATCTGGATCTATTTATTCATCATCTCCATCCTCCTCATCATACTTTTCCATACTTACACGGGCTGTATAGAATTTGTTTAAGTGGATTTTCTATGACTGGATGCCCTTCCTGCCGCCAACCCTCACTCATTTCCAAGTACAGTAATATTTCTCAATGGTTAGACATGCTTACATGGTAAAATTGGAAATGAAGGACATGGTGTGCATAATGGTGACACTCGTCTACAGCTATCATGCAAAATGAAAGTAAGGAGAAAGTAACACACACGCTTGTGCATGTACACGCACACACACACACATGCAATGGGCTTCTTTCAGTTTCTTATTTCTTTATTGCCCACAAGGGGCTAAACATAGAGGGGACAAACAAGGACAGACAAAGGGATTAAGTTGATTACACAGACCCCAGTGCATAACTGGTACTTAATTTATTGACCCTATAATCGACTTCTCTTTATTCTTTTTGGTACAGCCCCACTAAAAAAAAAACTCCACATTTGGGGTCTGGCGCGGATATTAAAATGGCTGAAAACCACTGCTTTAAGCACTAAATTTCAGGGGAGGGGGTAAGTCGATTACATAGATCCCCAGTACTCAACTGGTACTTAATTTCTCGACCTCGGCAGAATTTGAACACAGAGCATTATGACGGACAATATACCTATCTCTTTACTACCTACAAGGGGCTAAACACAGAGTGGACAAACAAGAACAGACAAACGGGTTAAGTCGATTACATCGACCCCAGTGCGTAACTGGTACTTAATTTATCGACCCCGAAAGGATGAAAGGCAAAGTCGACCTCATCGGAATTTCAACTCAGAACGTAACGGCAGACAAAATACCTATTTCATTACTACCGACAAGGAGCTACACACTTCGAAAAGCCCTATCTGCAACGATTTCATCTCAATCGAAGGAGAGGGGCTTTCTCTGTCTGGGTTGCAGATCCGTAGGATAAGCTGCCGGACAAGATAGTGAAGATGCCGACGACCGCTCGGTTCAAAGTCTCTCTTGACCAGAAACGGCCTGAACTCTTTGCATGAACACCCTCCCTGTACATAACTCCATGTCCCCCTTATTGCTTTTTGAGCCAAAAAATTAACTTAACTTAACTTAAAAGAGGGATGGATATTATTATTCAAAGATAATATTAACAAAAAGAACTTACCAGGATGTTGCTGTCTGTCTCAGGAAACCGACTGAGAGCATGTAACAAATACTGACCAACTGGGACGTAAGCTTCGTGTTGTAGTAGCTGTTCCCGGCCCTTGGTGTCGGAGGCAAGCTGACAGAACCCTTCAAACAAAGGGGACAAAACACCTGAACAGCTGACCACAGGGTTCTCGACCTCAGCCGTACAAAGCAGGTTTTTACTGAAAATATAATAGAATAAGATGTTTCCAGATGACCATCCACCTTCGCAGATTTTTACTTCTTTACATTTTTATGTTTCATCTATTACTAGCTTCAGTCATTGGACTGTGGCCATGCTGGAGTACTACTTCGAAGATTTTGATCAAACAAATCAACCCTTGCACCTATATATGTCATAAATTGTGGTACTTATTCTATCAATAGCTTTCTCTTGAACTGCTAAGTTACAGAGACATAAACAAACCAACAGTGACAGTAGGAGGACAAACACAAACACATACACACAATAGGCTTCCACACAGTTTCCATCAACCAAATTCACTCACAAGGTATTGGTCACCCCAGGGGGACTGAACCTGAAACCACACAGCAACAGATTTCTTAAAGAGATGATGATGATTCTTACAAGGTGATCAGCTCCCATTGAGCAGATCTATGATTACAGACTTTCCAACTATGACCATCCCTCCAGCCTTCTTTATCAGACATCCTGTATTTACTACTACATTACCTAATGTGTCCTGCTAATCTTTTTCTAAAAGGGGTATTTGATTGCAATTTCTAGCAAACTAATTCTCTCATTGCCTCATTTTGTTGTTATTCAGCCCTAGGTCACTCCTACCCATGCAGATCTATGACTACAGATGTCCCAAATTTGACCATCCAGTCTTTTTAGAAGTATATCTAGATGTACATTTTTCTAATGTATCATCTCTAATGTATATATGTATATATATATATATATATATATATACATATATATATATGTATATTAGACAGAAGGAGATAACAAAGCCAAGGCTGTGAGGCAGCAACGATAAAATAGATTTCTACCTAAATGTCAGCAACATTGGCACCAGATCATGGATTTCATCACAGAGAGCTTCACTGTCTTCTTTCATCCACACACCGACCAATCGGATACAGGCTTGCAGCAGAGTGTCAGTAGCCTGCAATGTCAAATATACATATATATACATACATATATATATATATATACAAAGTTTGATCAAAAAGTATAGGAACCGGTAGAATAAAAAGAAAATTACAACACATATCAATTCAGCATTTGCTCTCCTTTGAAGTAGTCCCATTCTGCACCCGTATTTTTTATCCAGCCTTTGATGGAAGCATTCCTGGAACTCACCTATTTGGGACAGCAACCAACTGCATCGTTGCATTCTCTGGTATTTCCTCCGTTTTGAAATCTCATTCCTTTCAAATAGGATTTGAATTTTGAATCTTAAAGCGATGAGAATGATGATGACGTGTATTTTAGCCTTAATAAGCAGCATACACTGTTTGCTATGTAAATCAAGCTCAATCTCAGTTTTTCTGAACAATGGAAATTTGAACATCAAAGACAAAAGACAAAGAAATATAATCCAAGGGAAATAATTAATGGTTTTGCATGCCAGTAGCATGGGTGCCAGTTACCTGACACCAACGACCATAGCTATGGCTTCACTTGGCTTGATGGGTTTTCTTATATATATAGGCGCAGGAGTGGCTGCGTGGTAAGTAGCTTGCTTACCCACCACATGGTTCCGGGTCCAGTCCCACTGCATGGAACCTTGGGCAAGTGTCTTCTGCTATAGCCTCGGGCCGACCAAAGCCTTGTGAGTGGATTTGGCACACGGAAACTGAAAGAAGCCTGTCGTATATGTGTATATATGTGTGTGTGTGTGTGTGTGTATGTTTGTGTGTCTGTATTTGTCCCCCTAGCATTGCTTGACAACCGATGCTGGTGTGTTTACGTCCCCATCACTTAGCGGTTCGGCAAAAGAGACCGATAGAATAAGTACTGGGCTTACAAAGAATAAGTCCCAGGGTCGATTTGCTCGACTAAAGGCAGTGCTCCAGCATGGCCGCAGTCAAATGACTGAAACAAGTAAAAGAGTAAGAGTAAAGAGTATATAAAGAAATGGACTAGCATGATCCACTGGATGTGTAATGTCAGTGTGCACGCTCGACAGAGTGTAAGCACCCTGAGGATGATGTTGGACATATGAAGCATCGGATGTGGCATGCAGGAGAGACGTTTGCCTTGATATGGTCATGTACTACGGATGGATGAGGAGAGATGTGTGCAGAAGTATCACACCCAAACAGGTGAAGGAATCCGGGGTAGAGGTAGACCCAGGAAGACATGGGATGAGGTGGTCAAGCATGACCTTTGAACGTTGGGTCTCACAGAGGCAATGATGAAAGACCGAGACCTCTGGAGATATACTTTGACTGCGAAGACCTGACAAATGGAGTTCATGGCTCACAGGATGGCCTGCTGTGCTTACCTTGGATTGTAGGGTGACCTGCTGTGCTTGAGGAAACCTATTGAGTCAAGTACATCAACATCAAAATAAAAATCAAATGGAAATTGTAGTTGTTATACCCTTGCCAGTGGCACATAAAAAGCACTATCCAAGTGTGGCCAATGCCAGCTCCACCTTGACTGGCATCCGTGCCGGTGGCACGTAAAAAGCACCAACCAATCGTGGCCATTGCCAGCTTCCTCTGGCCCCTGTGCTGGTGGCACATAAAAAGCACCCACTACACTCATGAGGTATTTAGCGTTAGGAAGGGCATCCAGCTGTAGAAACACTGCCAGATCAGACTAGAACCTGGTGCAGCCCCTGGCTTTCCAGACTCCGGTCAAACCGTCCAACCAATGCTAGTATGGAAAACAGACATTAAACAATGATGATGATGATATATATATGTATATATCAAGGCGGCAAGCTGGCAGAAACGTTAGCATGCCGGGCGAATGCATAGCCATATTTCGTCTGCTGTTATGTTCTGAGTTCAAATTCCACCGAGGTCGACTTTGCCTTTCATCCTTTCGGGGTTGATAAATTAAGTACCAGTTATGCACTGGTTTGTCTGTCCTTGTTTGTCCCCTCTGTGTTTAGCCCCTTGTGGGTAGTAAAGAAATAGATATATATATATGTATATATATGTATACATTTATATGATTATTTATATACACACCTGGATTGACTGTAAAGATTTAGTTATCTCCTGCAGGAAAAGGATCACACACTTCAGGGTCTCTGTGAGGATGGAATAGAGTTGAATTATTTGGCTTGGGTCAAATGGTGGTCCGTCTTCACTGCTCACCAGAAATTTGATGGTGTTCTCAATAAGACTGAAATAAGCTGACAACTGGTTTGATTTCTCACGAACCTAGAATAGTAATTAAGAAACAGCATTAAACATACTTTAAAATATCATCATCATTGTTTTAACATCTTTTTCCATGCTTGCATAGGTTGGACGAAGGTTATTGAGGCAGATTTTCTATGGCAGGATGCCCTTCCTGTCACCAACCTTTACTTGTTTCCAAGCAGAGTAATATTTTCTGCATGGCTGAACATGTTTTCTTTTGATAGAAGTTTGGAAATGAAGGACACTGCTAGCATGATGGTGACACTCACTTACAACTATGTCAACTAATGTCAATCACTTTGCAAAGTGTACTGGATGCTTTTTACATGGCACCAGCACTAGTGAAGATATCACGTAACTTGCCAAACAAGAACTCCTTGACTGAAACAGGTGTAGCATTTAGGGAGTTGGCTTTATGCTAGGCAACAAGGAGCTAAAGTAGGTTAGAGGGATAGGAGTAGGTGTCTTGCTGCAGAGAGATATACAGTTACCCCAGATGGAAAAGAAAGAATGTGATGGTGAGGATGTGTCAGAGCATACCCAGAGCTACAGGAAGGTGAATAAAGTGGCATAATGGTAAACTGGTGGGACCCATGAATATTTCACGGGATTAATGGTAAACTTATTGGGTTATATCTGAAAACTTTATCCAAAAAATCCTGAAAGCGTAGCCTGTGTTGTGTCTATGTCAAAAGAGGGTTGCTCATCTCTCTTTTACTCGTTTCAGTCGTTTGACTGCAGCCATGCTGGAGCACCACCTTTAGTCGAGCAAATCGACCCCAGGACTTATTCTTTGGAAGCCTAGTACTTATTCTATCGGTCTCTTTTGTCAAACCGCTAAGTTACGGGGACATCGGTTGCCAAGTGATGTTGGAGGCGGACAAACACAGACACACAAACATATATACGACGGGCTTCTTTCAGTTTCCGGTCGGCCCGAGGCTATAGTAAAAGACACTTGCCCAAGGTGCCACGCAGTGGGACTGAACTCGGAACTATGTGGTTGGTAAGCAAGCTACTTACTTACCATACAGCCATGCCTACACCTACCACACAGCCATGCCTACACCTACCACACAGCCATGCCTACACCTACCACACAGCCATGCCTACACCTACCACACAGCCATGCCTACACCTACCACACAGCCACTCCTGCTAATCATTGAAAAGTGAAGGAAATTGGAATACAATGATTTAATGATTACTTAATGAACTTTATATACTTTATGCACAATTTTATAGACTTAATACACAGCACTCTTCCCCTTTCTCTCTCCCTCTTCGCCTTACTCTTCACTCTGTCACTTTCATTCTTCCTTAGCATATGACACAACCATTTCATCCCATTTCTCTTCACAACATTCATCGCTGGCCCTTATTTCCCATCTACTCTATTCTCTACATCCCCTCTTATTATCAACTCCCTTGTCATCCTCATCACATTTTCCATCATCTTCAATTGTATCTTCCTCAGTTTTCACTCTTACTTTCCTTCCTTCCATATTCATTTCCCTCACCCCTCTCACTTTCATCCTTCACTGGCCCCTATTTCCCATCATTCTATATCGAAAAGGAAAGAGTCAAAATGTTAACTATATTTACCTGTCCCAAAGGAGAAAATGGAATGATCATTCCGACTTCCACAGAATTCAGGTTAATGGCTAAAAGAAATGGTTTTGCATCAGGGAGATTTGGGGGCAGCAAAAATTCTGGTCCTAAGTTCTCAACAATCACAGAGATTAGCATTAAGACTGATTCCCTTTGCTTCTGTTCTGCAAATATAGGAAAATAATTTAGTAACGCTTACCAAAAAATTTTTTTTTTAAACTGAGATGCAAGTATATGATACTCGGGATGTATGGCTGTTATTTCTAGCATATCAAGCGACCATGGAGAGCCATATTTTCCAACCAATGATTAGAGTGTGGCTTCAAGTTCAGTAGTGATTCATGTAAAAACAACAAAATAAAGGGTTCAGTAGATTAGGTTTTATTTGTGAAATACAGTTGCTTTGAATTTGCTTCAGAAAGAGATCTATGTTTGTGATGGTTAATTGGGGTGGGGCCACTAGAAAAGTGGTCTGGGTGTCAAAGCGGGTGGCAGCCTGAAAACTTTTGGGAACCACAAAAAGCACCAACCGATCGTGGCTACTGCCAGCCTCCCCTGGCACCTGTGCCAGTGGCACATAAAAAGCACCCACTACACTCACGGAGTGGTTGGTGTTAGGAAGGGGCATCCAGCTGTAGAAACACTGCCAGATCAGACTGGAGCCTGATGCAGCCTCCTGGCTTCCCAAACCCCGGTCGAACCGTCCAACCCATGCTAGCATGGAAAACGGACGTTAAATGATGATGATGATGTACTTGTATTTCATTTGATTATTTATGTAAATTTAATATTTGTTTAATTTAGTGTGTGTTGACCAAAATGACCACCACTTGTTTGGAAAGGCTTTGGAAATAAATCTCCTGGAAAATCAATGTTGTGGTTGTATAATAGGAACATCATTACATTTATGGTAAAAAATACTTTTAGCGTTAAAAGATTAAAAGTGGGGAAAATGGTTTACAAACCTAGACGTGACTTAATCAAATCCATAATTCCTTGGGGAATATTTTTCTGCCAACTGAAGTTACCTGCTGGAATCTGGTCCTAAACAACAATAACAATATAATTTCTTTTTTTGGAATGGTGAATCTCAAAGCAGATAGAGCTATAAACAACAGCATGTAATTATTAGAAGAATTAGGTTAAAAAAACTCTTTTGGATAAAAAAGTTGTAGGCAGCCTATAGGATTTGAACCCACCTCCCACTGTAGACATGACAGATGTTCTACCATTAGACCAAAGCAATTCTTCAAATTTTTCTATTTTAGAAATTTTATTCTTACCAATGAAAATTGTATGTTGTTGATGTCATAAGAAATTAATAAACTTCAAGAGAACATGAAATAGATCTTTTGAGGGGGACGGTGGATCTTGAAGCAAATAAAGCTATAAATAATAGCTTGTAAATATTGAGTCAGAAATCTGTTTTAGATTTTTAAAAAATCAAAGGCTGCCCATGAGATTAGAACCTACATCTCCTTGTTTTGACATTGTGTGGTAGCTATAAACAAGCAGCAGTACCATACAAATAGTGTCCTTTGTTTCCAGTCATCCAGGAAAACATGTCTGGTCATGGGGAAATCCGGCGTGCTAACGTTTCTGCCAGCTCACCGCCTTGATGATGATAATAATGATGATGATGAATGCACCCAAAACACTCTAAGAGGTTGGCATTAAGAAGGGTATCCAGCTGTAGAAGCCATGCCAAAGCAGGCATTAAAACCCAGCGCAGTCCTCTGGCTCATTAGCGTCTATCAAACCATCCAACCCATGCCAGCATGGAGAAAGGGGGCATTAAATGATGATGATGTTCTTTATTGTGTTTTGTTATGCACGCCAGATCCATAGAAAAATTATCTTGCATGAAACCAGTTTGTGTTGCAAAAAAAAAAAACAACGAGGTTGGAAACTCCGGCCCTAAAGTATTGTCACCTCCCCACAAAGATATATTTTGCTAATCTACAAGCTAACTCACAATCATAACAACTGTGATTATTATTCTAACAAAATGGTTTTAGAAATATTGAGAAGGAAAACCACAATCCATAGTACAAACCTTTGAGACACTGGTGAATACACTGGCAAGAATATCACAAAAATGGAATTTTTCAAGTTCCTGCAAAAAAATAATAATAATAATTTAATTTCATTAAATTTTAAAATTGCTTTTAACAACAATTAGAATTCTTTCTAATTTTTAGTACAGGGTCAGTAGTTTTGAGGGGAGGGGTCAGTCAATGGCATCAACCCCAGTATTCAATTGATGTTGTTTTATTGAAGACCTGTTGAGGCAAGTGAAATCGAAATTGAAATCAAATTCGATGACTGGTATCCGTGCTAGTGGAGCGCTACGAGTACCATATGAGCGTAATCGTTGCCAGAGCAACAAGCTGGCCTCCGTGCCGATGGCACGTAAAATGCACCTTTCGAGCGTGATCGTTACTGGCGTCGACTTACTGGCACTTATGCTGGTGACACGTGAAAAAACATTCAAGCGAGGTCATTGCCAGTGCTGCTGGACTGGCTCCTGTGCAGGTGGCACATAAAAAGCACCATTTGAGTGTGGCCGCTGCCAGTACCGCCTGACTGGCCCTCATGCTGGTGGCAAGTAAAAGCACCCACTACACTCTCAGAGTGGTTGGCACTAGGAAGGGCATCCAGCTGTAGAAACTCTGCCAGATCAGATTGGAGTCTGGTGCAGCCATCTGGTACACCAGACATCAGTCAAATCGTCCAACCCATGCTAGCATGGAAAGCGGACGTTAAGGGATGATGATGATGACACCCTACCAACCCCCCACCCCAGGTGAAAGGGAAAAATTAACCTTAGATGCATTTGAATTCAGAACATAAAGAGCTGGAAGCTAGTCTGAATAAAAAAAGCATTACATTTGACAGATTAATTTGAACACTCAAGGCTTAAGGCAGAGAAAACCACAGGTCCATCAGAGATGGCACATGGTGCGGTGAAGAAATGGTGAGTATCAGATATTCTCGATCACATGGCATCAGGCTAAGTCCTGCTCCATGGCACTTTGTTCAAGTGTCTTCTACAATAGTCCCAAGCTGATGAAAGTGTCATGAGTAAATTTGGTAGATGGAAACTGAAACAAGCCCATTATATCATCATTTAACAAACACTTCTCCATGCTTGTATGAACCAGACAGAGTTTATTGAAGCAGATTTTTTTATGGCTGGATGCCCTTACTGTCACTAACCCTCATCTGTTCCTAAGCAAAATAATATTTCACCATAGCCAAGCTTATTCTTCATGGAAAACTGGAACTAACATATATGATGGTGATGCTCGTTAACAACCATCACATGATGTCAAGACAAAAGTTACACACACATATACTTACATATATTTGCATTGACTTACTTTTGAGTGGGAGAAATTCTCTCCTAAATAACCCAGTAACTCTTGGAGACCTTTCATATTCTTTGTCCAAACTTCAGCACCATTTGTTGAGATAAGCTGCTGGATTATAGCCAAAGCTCGCTGGTTACCTGTACAAAGAAAGCAATCAAAAATGTTTTGAAATAAATTTTTAAGAACAAATCTATTAGAGTTATTAGTCATAATCACTGATTCTTTTATTTGTTTCAGCCATTTGACTGTGTCCATGATGGAGCACTGCCTTGAGGGGTTTTAGTTGAACAAATCAACTCCAAAACTTATTTTTTAAGTCTAGTAGTTATTCTTTCGGTCTCTTTTGTCAAGTGCCAAGTGGAGGGCAAACACACATACACAAACACACACATATATATGATGGGCTTCTTTCAGTTTCCATTTACCGAATCCACTCATAAGGCTTTGCTCAGCTTGAGGCTATAGTAGAGAACACTTCTCCAAGATGCCATGCAATGGGACTAAACACGGAACCATGTCGTTGGAAAGCAAGCTTCTGATTTCTTTATTGCCCACAAGGGGCTAAACACAGAGGGGACAAACAAGGACAGATAAAGGGATTAAGTCGATTACATTGACCCCAGTGCGTAACTGGTACTTAATTTATCAACCCCGAAAGGATGAATGGCAAAGTCAACCTCGGCAGAATTTGAAATCAGAACATAGCGGCAGACGAAATACTGCTAAGCATTTTGCCCGGCGTGCTAACATTTCTGCCAGCTCACCACCTTACCACACAGCTACAGCTATGCCTATAAAATGTTGCCAGCAGGCAGCTATGGAAGTTAAACCTGTACTCCTCACATACCAGCTGAGTACTCTACAATTAAGCTAAACAGCACGCTCACATGTATGTGTATGCCACTCTATTTGTATCATCATCATCATCGTTTAACGTCCGCTTTCCATGCTAGCATGGGTTGGACGATTTTGACTGAGGGCTGGCGAACCAGATGGCTGCACCAGGCTCCAGTCTTGATCTGGCAGAGTTTCTACAGCTGGATGCCCTTCCTAACGCCAACCACTCCGAGAGTGTAGCAGGTGATTTTTATGTGCCACCGGCACGTGGGCCAGTCAGGCAGTACTGGCAATGACCTCACTCGAATCTTTTTACACATGCCAGTGAAGCAACGTTGTGCTTTTATGTGTATGTGCGTCTGTCTGTGTACATGTCTCTGTGTGTATGTCGTGTATCATCATCATCATTTAACATCCGTGTTCCATGCTAACATGGGTGGGACGGTACCGCAAGAGCTGGTGAAGCCGAAGCCTGCACCAGACTTCTGTGACTGTTTTGGCAGGATTTTTACAGCTGGATGCCCTTCCGAACACCAACCGCTCAGCAGAGCAGACCTAGTGCTTTTATATGGCGCAAGCACAAGCAAGGTCAGTTTTGGCAAGGTTTTTACAGTTGGATGCCCTTCCGAACACCAACCGCTCAGCAGAGCAGACCTAGTGCTTTTATATGGCACAAGCAAGGTCAGTTTTGGCAAGGTTTTTACAGTTGGATGCCCTTCCGAACACCAATCACTTTACAGTGTGGACTTGATGCGTTTAAGTGGCACCTGTACTGGCAGGGTTACCTAGTACATGCAAGACAAAAACTTCTAAGAGGGGAGGAGGCATTGGAGGAGGTGATGATGAAAAGGTTATAGTGAGACAGATATAGGTGTCTTGCTGAAGAGGAAGTACAAGGTTACCCGGCCTAAGAGAGAAAGATCAAGGATGAAGACAGAAACAGGTGTGCTACTGCAAAGAAAATACACAGTTACCCAACCTGTGGGAAGTGCAGGAGAAGGAGAGAGAAAGAGAGTGGGAGACCGCAGGATGGAGATGGTGGAAAAATACCAGGCATGCTCACAAGGAACGGGGTTCAGAGTATAAATGAGATGGTTGAGTAATGGAAGAGAGAGATACAGATAGTGGCAAGTGCCAGGACACACCCTTGAGGTTCAAATGTCATAAGCGAAGGGAGTGCAAGTAAGTGGCAAAAGACCTGGGCATATATATAGTTGGAGGAGCTACTGGATAGCAATGATACAGAGGAACAGGGGTGTGAGGACAGGATTAGGGAGTGAGAGCTAGGCATAGTGAATGAAGGAGGAAATGCGAGAAAGAGATGTAAATTGGTTTGTTGGGGTAGGGTGAGGGAAAAATTTGCTTGTTACATGTGGGTGGAACACCCAGGTCGGGGGCCAGCAGGTGGCAATAATAGAGTGAGACACACAGGTAGAATGCACAGGTTGGGGACAAGCAGAGAGCAATGATATAGTGACACTGGACACACACACACATACATATAAGTATATCCATCTGTGTGTGTCTTTGTATTTGTCCCCCCCACAACCACTTGACAACTGCTGTTGGTGTGTGTGTGTCCCTATAACTTAGTGATTCAGCAAAAGAGACCGATAGAATAAGTACTAGGCTTGGGGTTCGATTCATTCAACTAAAAATTCAAAGTGATGCTCCAGCATGACCACAGTCTAATGACTGAAACAAGAAAAGGATAATAAAAAGATAAAAGATACATACAGATATATAGGTATATACACACACAAATATTGAAGCACATACGGAGAGAGAACACATACACATATACAGACACACACAGACACAGACACATAAACAGAAACACATATCCACAGATCTATGAGGTGGTATCGAAGAGTTCCCGGACTTGTTATCTTTATTAAAAAAATAACTTATTTAGCTAAGTTTTAACATCAACTCCTTCAAAATAGTCACCTTGCACAGCAATACACTCATCCCAGCAATTCTACCACTTTTAGAATCTCTGGCCAGGAAGACATCTTTTGTAAGTGAGTTGAGGACTTTCTGCAATTTGCACAGGATCTCAGCAACAGTGTTAAGATGGTCACCTTTGAGCTGCATTTTCATTTTATGGAAGTCTGTAGGTGCTAAATCTGGTGAATAGGTCAGGTGCAGAAGTGGTACTATGTTGTTTTTGGCAAGAAACTCACGAGTGAAGAGAGCCCAGTAACAGGGTACGTTGTCGTCGTGAAGAATCCAGACATTAGGATTGCCCTCATAGACCCATACGACACACCAACAACATCAGTAACATCACTGATTGTCCCCTGAAGATCCTCATGCCCAAGCCGGTGAATTTTCTCCACATTTCTGGGGGTGGTGCTCATGGCAGATCTTCTAGGCCATTCATTGTTTTCCAGAGATGTCCTTCTGCTTTTGAAGCCTCCATGCCACTCAAAACATTGCATACAACCAATTGCCTTTGTTGTGTGGACGCCCCCAGACGATGAAGTAGACTAGCCCAATACGTAGATATAGAGGGAGAAGTCTAAGACATCAAGGGTAGCAGTAGAAAGTCAAAGTTGAGTAGTAGAGGCATCCGAACGTGCAACCTAACAGTGGCGACGAGGATTTCGTAACTCACACAACCACTGTGTAGTATTGCAACATAGCAGCCTTGTTGCTGTAAGTTTGCTGAAGCATGTTCAACGTCTCTGTAGCAGACTTCCCAAGTTTAACACAAAATTTCACGTTGCCTCTTAGTCCCAACTTCCTACCTATAACATAATCACAGACTGCAGCATACACGTGATCACAAAAACACAAATCTCACAAAATACAAAGTAAACACAGTGATGTCTCACATCACACTGCCTCACATGGATCACTGCTAGCTCCCACTGCACACACACAAAGGCGGCGAGCTGGCAGAAACGTTAGCACGCCGGGCAAAATGCTTAGTGGTATTTCGTCTGCCGCTATGTTCTGAGTTCAAATTCCGCCGAGGTCGACTTTGTCTTTCATCCTTTCGGGGTCGATTAAATAAGTACCAGTTACGCACTGGGGTCGATCTAATCGACTTAATCCGTTTGTCTGTCCTTGTTTGTCCTCTCTGTGTTTAGCCCCTTGTGGGTAGTAACGAAATAGTTCCCACTGCACACACACAACCATGCACTGCCATCTGTTGGCACGCTACAGAACTAGTCTGGGAACTTTTCGATACCACCTTGTATATATAAAAGTTGAAACTGTCACTACTATACCATATGTTGCATGTATGTAGCAGGTGCACAACTGAGACACAGATCTGGAGTCGATTAAAGCCGTCCTTCCTTTGTCTGTCATACAAACAGCTGTTAAACAGTCGTAGCAACTATCAATCATGGATTTGAACTCTCCTTCTGTCAGTTCGTTGTCATCCTGTGTTTGCTCGATACTGCAGGAAAGAAATTTTATAACATGTAACTTTTCTACCATTACAATTACAATGGAATATATACGGAAATAGACATATAACACTTATGGCCTTCATTGACTTGGAGAAAGTATTTGACAGGATAGCATGTATGGAAATCTGGTGTAGGTATGTGTGTGTGTATACACAGACACAAACACACACACACTCATGTAAATATACCATAGATGGTGATAAACAGAAGTGTGGTTCATGGTGGTGAGAAAGACATGTTGTTGTTGTTGGTGGTGGTGGTAAACAGAAATGTTAAGGCGGCGAGCTGGCAGAATCGTTAACAGGCCAGGCAAATTGCGTAGCCATATTTCATCTGCCGTTATGTTCTGAGTTCAAATTCCGCCGAGGTCGACTTTGCCTTTCATCCTTTCGGGGTCGATTAAATAAGTACCAGTTATGCACTGGGGTCGATATAATCAACTTAATCCATTTGTCTGTCCTTGTTTGTCCCCTGTATGTTTAGCCCCTTGCGGGTAGTAGAGAAATAAGTAAACAGAAATGTAGTAAGTTAGTAGTGGTGGTGATGGTGGTGACAAAGTAGGGTTGTTGGAGGAGGGACTGCTTATCATCATCATAATTTAATGTCTGTTTTCCATGCTTTGCTGGGACAGTTTGACAAGAGCTGGCAAACCAGAGGGGTGCACCAAACCCTACAGTCTGCTTTGGCATGGTTTCTATGGCTGGGTGCTCTTCCTAATACCAACCATTTTACAGAGTCTCATCATCATCATCGCTTAACGTCCGCTTTCCATGCTAGCATGGGTTGGACGATTTGACTGAGGTCTGGCGAACCAGATGGCTGCACCAGGCTCCAATCTGATCTGGCAGAGTTTCTACAGCTGGATGCCCTTCCTAATGCCAGCCACTCCGAGAGTGTAGTGGGTACTTTTATGTGCCACTGGCACGAGACCGTCTATAGGATGGTTTTTCTTTATGTGGCACCAACATCAGTGAGGCCACCAAGTAACTTGCAAGACAAGGCCCATCTTGACTGAGGTGAGGTTGTAGTACTGAGGGACAGAAAGCAGAATCTTGCATTAGAGGGGAAACTTGATTGCCTGAGGTAGTGAGAGAGAGAGATGAAAATGTGAAAGGGAAGTGGGGGGAGGTTCTGACTAAGTGAACTGGGTATTAGAGAGGTTGAGTGAGTGAGTGGGGAGGATGAATGGGTGTGTGAGTAAAACAAAATACATCACTTACTTGAGACAAGAGACGAGGACATCTATTATGAGTGGGACAGAGGTCAACATCCGAGGATCTTCCTTCTGGAATTAAAAAACAGAAATATATGGCAACAAAAGGCATTCACGTAATTCCTTTATTAGTTCTTATCTTACACAGATAAATACAAGGGTTCAGAATTGTAAGAGTTCGGCTTTACCTTTCAGGGATTGCAATTCCCCACAAACTTCTGACCTTTGTGCCTATGTCAGAAATTATTATTATTATTATTATTATTAGGTGGTGAGCTGGGAGAATCATTAGCATGTCAGACAAAATGCTACTAAGCATTTTTGTGTTCAAATTCCACCAAGGCTAAATTTGTCCTTTGCCCTATCAAGATCAATGAAATATGTACCAGTTAAGAACAGAGGGTTCATGTACTCGACTATCCCCCCTCGCACAAATTATCAAGCCTTGTGCCTTGAGTAGAAAGGATTAAAGGCAACAAGTTAGCATGCCAGGCATTTTATCCATCTTTACATTCTGAGTTCAAATTCTGCTGATGTCAACTTTGTCTTTTATCCTTTCAGGGCTGATAAAATAAGTTTTAGTTGAGCACAGGGGTTGATGCAATTAAACTTACTCTTTTCCCTGGAATTGCTGGCCTTGTGCCAAAATTTGAAACCATGATTATTATTATTATTATTATTATTATTATTATTATTATTGAGTGAGAGAGCAGTGCATGCCATCAAAGTGACACTAGGGTAAAATATACAAAGCCCATATACCCATCATGAATACCCATCTGATAAGGGTGCACCAGGCATGTGCATCACAACCATATGTGCACGACATTGTGATCTCATATCAAGATGAGCAGCACATGACCTTACAGGTGGGGCTCAGTTAGAATTTTCTTCTGGTCAAGTAACCCATCCCGCTCAAAAGGTCCTTGAATAAGGATTGTTTAAGGATGTTGAACGAACCACCCATGTTTCCAAAGGTGAATTATCCAAACCTCCAAGAATTCCTTTCAACACACGGCTGTGATGCTCCCCTAATACTCCTGCTCGTGATCAAAGATGCACTTATCGTCAGCCACTAAGGGACATGCTCAACTGGTTAAGGTCAAACAACTGACAAGCAAATCTGTGGTATTGAGCAGAATATTTGCTGTAGCCCATCTTTCATACCAAGACAAAACAATGTATTATTATCATTATTATTATTATTATCACCATCAGCATCTACAAATTTAGCACTGAGAATCTTTAAGATATAAAAGGGGTTTTCACTGAATGGTGAATAAAATTTACAATTATAGTCATGAAGTTTGCACTTTAAACTATCTTTAAAATAAGAGCTATGCCATTCTTCACGTCCTAAATATTAGGACAAAAAATACCAACAATACGTACAGTACGACCTAGGGGGAACAGGACAAAAAAAAAATCACATAATATAGTAGCACTAACAGAGACTTACCACTTCTTGTAGTCCAGAGAAACTGGAAAGAATGGTGAGAGACAAAGACTTATAGATGTAGTTACTGCATCCTTCAGGTACTGTAGCTGAAAAGATAAACATCAGAGTTGAGAATAAACCTAGAACGAGATTATGAAATAAGCATTGTTTTAACATCTACTTTTTCATGCTTGTATGGATCAGACAGAGTTTATTGAGACAGACTTTCTTTGGCTGGATGCCTTTCCTGTTGCCAACCCTCAATTGTTTTGAAACAAAGCAATATTTTCCCATGGCCAAACATGTTCACGTTTTGGCACAAGGCCAGCAGAATATTGGAAATGAAAGAAACAGCTTATATGACAGTGACAATCATTTTACAACTCTCGTGCAATGTCAGGACAAGGAAATACAAGCAGACATTCACTCATCAAACACACACAGAGACAAGCTTCTTTCAGTTTCCATCTTTCAGATTCACTCATAAAGTTTTTTGATCGACCTAGGGCTATAGTAGAAAGCACTTGTCCAAAGTGTTATGACACATTGAGACTGAAACCAGAACCATGTGTTTGGGAAATAAACTTCTTACCACCCGGCCAAATAGTGGTCTACGTAACCCATGGAGTTGTAGGAATCTAATGAAGCCTTCATATAAAGTATCTAAGGGCAGTAAGATAACCTGATAGGATATAATTCTGACCCAGGCTGTACAGGGAGACAACTTTTACACCCTGAACACATAAAATAATTCTCACGTAATTATTCATCATCATCATCGTTTAACGTCCGCTTTCCATGCTAGCATGGGTTGAACGATTTGACTGAGGACTGACAAACCAGATGGCTGCATCAGGCTCCAGGTCTAATCTGGCAGAGTTTCTACAGCTGGATGCTCTTCCTAATGCCTACCACTCTGAGAGTGTAGTGGGTGCTTTTACATGCCACTGGCAAGAGGGCCAGTCCTACGGCACTGGCAATGACCTCGCTCAAATGTTTTTTTCACGTAATTATTATGAAAATTAAGACTATTTTCTATCATTGATTGTAATTACGGTCATAATAAACAATGTAGGTACAAGATGGTTGAGCAGACATTGAGTTGGACAACATGCTCATAGGCTATGAGTTCAAATCTGTACAAGGAATTTCTTTAAGTTTCTCAGTAAAAACACTCCATTCTAAAAGGCTTTCAAACAACTTGCTAAGCAACATGTCTTGGTGTTGATCTTCCATTATAATTTCATTTACATCTAAGACGCTTTATGGGAATATTCAATGTATTCCAGTATTTGAGTGGTACTTTATTTTATTGACCTTGGAAGAAAGAAAGATAAATTTTGAACCTCACCAAGATTTGAACTGAGAACGTAAAGGACAATTACCAAATGCAGCAGGTATTTTGTCCAATTCTCTAATGATTTTGCCAATCTATTAATTGCTGACATGGGTAAGTGAGCTTGTAATAAGTTAACCAAGGTAAAATTGAGGCCACAAAGGCAAGTGACAAAGGCATGTCACTTGTGTCCAGGTTCCTGACAAAACCTCTCCATCATAACCCAAACACCTCCACCCATGTTCACCACTCCCTCTATTTCTCTCCCCTCTACCTACCACTCTCACTTCACATCCTCACAAACCTACCTTCACACAATGTATCCCTGTCGAATCCCTTCCCCACAACACACCCTCCTAACACCCCGCCTCTACTTGTGTCCACTCACTTCAGTATCTCCCCTTTCGCACTCTCATAAAAATACCCACTCACCCTATCCAATCCTTGGTTCCATGTCATATGCACCCAGCTTTAACTTGGCTGGAAACAAATGTGATCAAAACAAACCATTTCTTTACAAAGGTTGCACATGCCAAGAACCCTAAACCTGCTTCCATAGTGGGCTGCAAGCAAATGATACCATTTACAAGTGAGTGAAATGGATGTGCAGACAAGTGGTAAATATAAATTCAGGCAACCATGCATATCATCATCATCATTTAATGACCAATTTTTTCCATGTTTGCATGGATTGCAGAGAATTTACTGAAGCGGGTTTTCTTTGGCTAGATGAATTTCCTGTCACTAACCCTCAAATGTTTCCGAGCAAAGTAATGCTTCTCCATCACCAGACAGAAGACAGGAAATACCTACCTACACACACACATATACAATAGGCTTCTTTCAGTTTCCATCTACCAGGTCCACTCACAAGGCTTTAGTCAGCCTGGAGCTTTAGTAGAAGACACTTGCTCAAGGTGCCTTGCAAGGCAGCAAGCTGGCAGAATCGTTAGCATGCCGGACGAAATGCTTAGCGGTATTTCGTCTGCCGCTACGTTCTGAGTTCAAATTCTGCCGAGGTCGACTTTGCCATTCATCCTTTCGGGGTCGATAAATTAAGTACCAGTTACGCACTGAGGTCGATGTAATTGACTTAATCCGTTTGTCTGTCCTTGTTTGTCCCTTCTGTGTTTAGCCCCTTGTGAGTAGTAAAGAAACAGGTATTTCGTCTGCCACTACGTTCTGAGTTCGAATTCTGCCGAGGTCGACTTTGCCATTCATCCTTTCGGGGTCGATAAATTAAGTACCAGTTACGCACTGGGGTCGATGTAATTGACTTAATCCGTTTGTCTGTCCTTGTTTGTCCCTTCTGTGTTTAGCCCCTTGTGGGTAGTAAAGATATAGGTGCCTTGCAGTGAGACTGAACACAAAATCACTTGGTTGGGAAGAGAACTTCTTAACTAGAAGCCATTTAATAATTAACAATTAACAGAGATGACTGTGTGTTGTCTTACCTGTACGTAGCAGCCGAACAAGAAACTTGAATCCAATTGCCTCAAAGAGTATCTTTTGTGCCTGCAAATTACATTCGTCAGCCTTGATCAGTTTGGTTACCTAAAAAATAAAACAAGAAGAATATAGAACTGAGAAGATATAATCCAAAGAGAACTCTTTGGTCTGACAGGCAACAAGGCAGCTACTCTAGCACCACTGCCACATTAAAATGCATCCAGTACACCCTGTATTTGATTGGTGTTAGAAAGGGTATCCAGCTGAAGAAATCTTGCCAAAATGTACAAGAAGACATGGCCCTTTAACCATACCAAGAAAAGCAGGTACTTCAAATAAGGACTGGTTCAGATCATGATGACCCAACCAGCTGTGCCAAATACTATTAATACAATGGTTTTTTATATATGAAAGCGCTGGCATGGCTGTATGTATGTATGCGCACACACCATTTTTCTTTCTTTTTTTTTTTTGCATATAATTCAGATATAATCGTAATCTACAACATCTGAAAGGTATTTGTAGAAAATCTCTCTAAAAAATATCCATTATCTGTAAATTATGAAGAATCAAAGTTGAGAAGTCATAACTGTATATGTATGCATATGCTACTGGCATCTGTGCTAGTGGAGCGCTAAGAGTACCATCCGAGCGCGATCGTTACCGGAGCAGCTAACTGGCTTCCGTGCCTGTGGCACATAAAAAGCACCATTCGAGCATGAGCATTACCAGCGTCGCCTTACTGGCACTTGTGCCGGTGGCATGTGAAAAAACATTCAAGCGTGGTCGTTGCCAGTGCCACTGGACTAGCCCCTATGCAGGTGGCACGTAAAAACCACAATTTGAGCGTGGCCATTGCCAGTACCGCCTGACTGGCCCTCTTACCGGTAGCATGTAAAAGCACCCACTACACTCTCGGAGTGGTTGGCATTAGGAAGGGCATCCAACTGTAGAAACTCTACCAGATCATGATTGGAGTGTGGTGCAGCCATCTGGTTCGCCAGTCCTCAATCAAATCGTCCAACCCATGCTAGCATGGAAAGCAGACGTTAAATGATGATGATGATACACACCTATACAGCTGTGCATTGCCAACACACACACACACATATATATATATATATATAAATAAATATATATTGAGAGAGGGAGAGAACAAATAATGAGGGATTGTCAATCCAGGCATAATATTTCATAAGTTCTGACGAAAGTAGCAATAATTTTCTTAGGTCTTTCAATTTACCTGAATTGATCAACAGACCAATTGAGTAAACCTATCTATAATGACTACTGAAAACAGCTGTTAGCTAAATTTGCTCTAATAACCGAATTATACCATTTCTTTACAAAGGTTGCACATGCCAAGAACCCTAAACCTGCTTCCATAGTGGGCTGCAAGCAAATGATACCATTTACAAGTGAGTGAAATGGATGTGCAGACAAGTGGTAAATATAAATTCAGGCAACCATGCATATCATCATCATCATTTAATGACCAATTTTTTCCATGTTTGCATGGATTGCAGAGAATTTACTGAAGCGGGTTTTCTTTGGCTAGATGAATTTCCTGTCATTAACCCTCAAATGTTTCCGAGCAAAGTAATGCTTCTCCATCACCAGACAGAAGACAGGAAATACCTACCTACACACACACATATACAATAGGCTTCTTTCAGTTTCCATCTACCAGGTCCACTCACAAGGCTTTAGTCAGCCTGGAGCTTTAGTAGAAGACACTTGCTCAAGGTGCCTTGCAAGGCAGCAAGCTGGCAGAATCGTTAGCATGCCGGACGAAATGCTTAGCGGTATTTCGTCTGCCGCTACGTTCTGAGTTCAAATTCTGCCGAGGTCGACTTTGCCATTCATCCTTTCGGGGTCGATAAATTAAGTACCAGTTACGCACTGAGGTCGATGTAATTGACTTAATCCGTTTGTCTGTCCTTGTTTGTCCCTTCTGTGTTTAGCCCCTTGTGATGACCATTATTTTAACTTGTCTCATATAATATATATATATATATATATATATATATATATATATATATGCATATATGTATATATATATATATATATATATATATATATATATATATTATATATATATATATACACACCTATACAATTGTGCTAACACAAACATATATATATATATATCAGCCGAAATTGCGAGGATGATCCGGTTCTTGACTGAAGATTAAAGGCTTTGAATGGCACGTCCGTGTTTTTTGTATCGTCTATCTGGAAGTTTTGCGTTCTTGTCCCATTTTGTACTTATATATATATATATATATAAGCATATTGAGGTCTTGAGCGTGGGAACATGAAAACTTGTCTCATATATATATATATATACACACACACATTCCTATACAATTTATTTTTCCGAACATATATATATATATATAAAGCATATTGAGATCTTGGGCGTGGAAATATGACAATATTTTGTTCGCTAAAACATATTTTAACTGGTGAAAAAATACTGCGACACTTATTTTTTAAGTTTCCAGAATCAATAATGAAATAAATATGAAAACAATATCGTAATAATTAATGTCTTCATATAAAAATAATCATAGATTTACTCAAGTATTCTGTAACAAAACGCAGGCATCATCTACGAAATTTCACTCGTAAAGGAATCGCCAAGTGGTATCGAACTCGGAATTACAAAGTTGTTTGGCAAACTTAGGAACCGCAGACAATCCGAGACAACAAACTATGATACAAAATTAGTAACAAATATTTCTTTTATACATACAATCATTTAGTTTTTACTGTAAATACTGTAAGGTTTCATTCGACTCGACTTATATACTACATGTGCGCCGATACAGAGTAAACCAGAGTAAACAAGGGAATTTACACCAGATGAAGGGATTACAGTGCAATAAATACATATACTGCCTAGTATACGAGACAGACTTTCCACAGGTATACTAATAAGATTTTGAAAATTTACCTGAATATTTGGCGTAACTTCGGTATAGGTATCGGAAGTACCGGATACATTTCAAGAAAGTGTTGTTTTTTTTTTATATATATGGGGGGTTAGGGTTAGAGTTTAGGGTTAGGGATTGGGTTAGGGTTAGGGGTGGGAGAAAAAGGGTTTCTGTTGTCTTCAGAAATGTAAAGAAAGCCACTTCCGGTATTACGGTACCTATACCGAAAGATCGCCGAATATTTTTGATTTACTTCAATTGAATAAATTTAATCGTAACAAGGAAAGATGAAAGCAGAGAGAAAAAAAAAGGCGAAGCTCGATATATAATGTAAATAAAAGATGTTCGTACAAACCATCATTAGTGCAGCCAGCTTTTCGTTGTCGCTGCCAGCTTTTTGCAAAATACAAACACATTTCTCGAGCTGTTTTGTGAAATCTTGCTGAGAGAGAGACGACGAGTCTTCTTCCACTTCTTCCATTGTTAGCAACACTTTTCACAACAAACAACAGGAAGGACACTTAGAGTTATCTCCCTTCTATGCTCTGCCTGTGAAATGGACATTTCAACTACTTCGTGACACTGAGACGGTGCCGCCGCTACGTTCTGAGTTCAAATTCCGCCGAGGTCGACTTTGCCTTTCATCCTTTCGGGGGTCGATTAAATAAATACCAGTTACGCACTGGGGTCGAAATAATTGACTTAATCCGTTTGTCTGTCCTTGTTTGTCCCCTTCTATGTTTTGCCCCTTGTGGGTAGTAAAGAAATAGGTATTTCGTCTGCCGCTACGTTCTGAGTTCAAATTCTGTCGAGGTCAACTTTGCCTTTCATCCTTTCGGGGTCGATTAAATAAGTACCAGTTATGCACTGGAGTCGATATAATCGACTTAATCCGTTTGTCTGTCCTTGTTTCTCCTCTCTGTGTTTAGCCCCTTGTGGGTAGTAAAGAAATAGGTATTATTCTCGGTACTATTTAAGAAGAGTGGTCCCGGTGCGCGCACTCGCGTACACGCGCATCCGCGCTAGCTAGTCGTAACTAGTCGATCCTACAACGACTACCTAGCAAAGTAAATAAAACACAACGTAAATAATTTTCTTTACATAACGTAAATATTTTTTTAAGCAAAGTAAATAAAACACAAAAACACAAGGTAAATAATTTTTTAAACAGTAAATAAAACAAAAACACAAAGTAAGGATCGACTAGTCACGACTACTAGCGCGAATACGCGAGTGCGCGCACTGGGACTACTCTTCTAAATAATACCATTATTCTCAATATGCATATCTGTACAATCCTTCAAAACTCTCTACAGATGCAGGAGTGACTGTGTGGTAAGTGACTGCTTACCAACCACATGTTCCGAGTCAGTCCCATGCATGACACCTTGCGCAAGTGTCTTCTACTATAGCCTCAGGCCGACCAAAGCTTGTGAGTGGATTTGGTAGACGGAAACTAAAGAAGCCCATCGTATATATATATATATATATATATATATATATATATATATATATACAAAATGAGAAAATGGAGAAACAACATATATATATATATATTATATATATTATATATATATATATATATATATATATATATATATATATATATATATGTATGTATGTATGTATGTGTGTGGTATATCGGGTTGGTCTGTGTTTGTCCCTCCAGCATTGCTGACAACCGCTGGTGGTATATTTACGTCTCCGTAACTTAGCGGTTCAGCAAAAGAGACCGATAGAATAAGTACTAGGCTTACAAAGAATAAGTCCTGGGGTCGATTTGCTCGACTAAAGGTGGTGCTCCCACATGGCCGCAATCAAATGTCTGAAACAAGTAAAAGCTTATATATATATATATATATATATATATATATATATATATACACGTATGTGTGTGTATATAGATACATACATACATACACACACACATACCCATATCGTTATCTTCGGGGATAGTCTTTTTTATTTTTATGCCAATTAACCACATGCACTAGATACACGTTCTTCCCTTCAGCTTTATTGTTATTCTTATTTTCATGTCCTTTTGTCTGGAAATCTTTTGTCACACTCCTGTGGCCTCTTCAGCAACTCTCCATCCAGCATGTCTTCTCCTGTTCTGTTTAATTCATTCTGTCTTCCCTGGTGTGTATCCTTATCTGCACTTGCATTTCCATTGGTATCTGTGTGCGTGTGTGTGTGTGTGCATATATAAGTGTGTCTATGGTTAGTATACGTGTTATGTTACCGTATGTATGGGTTTGCTTTCAACACTATTTGCATCCATGTCCTTTAGCTGTTTTTTTATACATTTATTTACTTTTTTCTTTCTTTCCATCCTAAGTATGTGTATGTGTGTCTTGTGTGTGTGTATGGGTTTATATATTATACTGTTTGTATTTGTGTCATATTTTTCTTCTCTCATCCTGTCTTTAGTCATCATTGCATAGTGTGATGGAGGGTTATTATTGTCCCATTCATGTTTTCTGTTTGCAGTCATGAAATACATGAAATTTTGATACAACATAAAGGACATAATGGAAATTAATGTACACAAGTCAAATTTTGCAACACCACTACATCACATAAGAAAAATGGGCAATCTTACGGTTCTAGTATATTTTACGTCAAATGACCACATGTATTGTTTATATATGATCGTCGATTTCATTTTTACATATGGGGTTGGGGGGAAATGGGATCTTTGGGGTTAGGGTCCTAACCCTAACCTAACCCCAAGATCCCATTCCCCATATGTAAAAAATAAATGTAAAAAAATAAAAGTCTTTTACGGAAATCAACGAAATATATAAACAAATACAAGTGGACATTTGACATAAAATATACTAGAACCGTAAGATTGCCGAAAAGTGACATTGCTTAAATGGCAGCCATTTTTGCCTTTCCATGCCCATGCTTTCCAAAACTTGCACCATAACACCCTCGAGAATTTCAGACCCCACTTCTCTGATTTCTCTAGTGATATTCTCCTTCAGTTGCACCAGAGTCTCGTTTGTTGTCGTAAACCCTCTCTTTCAGGTATCCATGACTGAGACCTTTTCGCACCCGGCCAGTCAAAGTAGACCCCACACATGGTTCCAGCAAGATGAGAGCAACTGCTTATACTACAAGAGAAACAATTCAGTTGCTACGGCAATGCTTTGGAGAGAAAATAATCTCCTGCTACATACAGCAATGTCAACTGGCCTTCCTGTTCTCCAGACTTGACTAGCTCAGATTTTTTCTTGTGGGGATACCCGAAACAGAGGGCTTAGGGTCAACAAATTGGAGACCCTGGTGCAAATGAAGAACATCAACAGAGAAATCAGGGAAGTGGGGTTTGAAACTTTTGAGGGTGTTATGGTGCAAGTTTTGGAAGGAGCACAAGTGCAGGAGTGGCTGTGTGGTAAGTAGCTTGCTTACCAACCACATGGTTCCAGGTTCAGTCCTGCGTGGCACCTTGGGCAAGTGTCTTCTACTATAGCCTCGGGCTGACCAAAGCCTTGTGAGTGGATTTGGTAGACAGAAACTCAAAGAAGCCCGTCGTATATATGTATATATATATATGTGTGTGTGTGTCTGTGTTTGTCCCCCTAGTATTGCTTGACAACCAATGCTGGTGTGTTTACGTCCCCGTCATTTAGCGGTTCGGCAAAGAGACCGATAGTATAAGTTCTGGGCTTACAAAGAATAAGTCCCGGGGTCGATTTGCTCAACTAAAGGCGGTGCTCCAGCATGGCCGCAGTCAAATGACTGAAACAAGTAAAAAGAGTAAAAAAGAGTATGCTAAGCCAAAGTTTTGGGAGTGGGAGTTAAAGGAACTTTCCCAAAGTGACATGCAAATCAAGATTCTTAACCACATGGGCATGCCGGCACCTAAAAATTAAATTCTAACAGAAACTCCCCCATGAGGATTACAACCACTGGTTTACAAGACCAGTGCTTTAACCAGTGAACTATTAAATCTGCTACTTTAAATCCTGATTTTTATGCAAGAAATTATGATACTTATAAAAAGAGAATTATTGTGCTGAGAACATGTTCTGACAAGAAATGACTTAAAGCAGTTAATCTTCACCACAAAACACGTATTAAGATTTTCCTCTCATAATGGCAATATTTTTTTCATTTGAAATTGGTTTTTAATTTGGTTTCAATTTCACATTTTTTGTCTATTTTTATATGAAAAAGGTCAAAGAGATCTACAAAGAAACTTTTGTGCAACACACGCAAAGTGAAATTCTTCCCCTCAACTAACACACAGCCGTATTAAATTAATGTCACTTTAAAATATGCGTTACC